>NC_084612.1:80096952-80116330 GCF_033978795.1 Nerophis ophidion | reverse complement strand
TTACTCGTCACACACGTTACGTTACACACTTTGTTACACACTTCATGTTACACACGTTGTGTAACACAATTTGTTCAACACTTCATTTTACACACCTTGTTACATACTTCACGTACACACGTTATGTTACACACTTTGTTACACACTTCACATTACACACATTATGTTACACACTTTGTTCAACACTTCATGTTATATACGTTATGTTACACACGTTGTGTAACACACTTTGTTCAACACTTCATGTTACACACGTTATGTTACACATTTTGTTACACATGTTATGTTACACACTTTGTTACACACTTCACGTTACACATGTTACGTTACGTGCGTTATGTTACACACGTTATATTACACACTTTGTTCAACACTTCATGTTATACACGTTATGTTACACACTTCATGTTACACACTATTACACCCTTCATGTTGTTTACGTTATGTTACACACTTCATATTACACACGTTATGTTACACACCTCTTTCAACACTTAATGTTACACACGCTATGTTACACACTTTGTTACACACTTCATGTTACACACTTTGTTAAACACGTCATGTTACACACGTTATGATAGACACTTTGTGTCACAGACTTCATGTAAAACACGTTTTGTTGCACATGTTATGTTACACAATTTGTTAAACACATGTTACACACGTTATGATACACACCTTATGTTACACACTTTGTTAAACACTTTATGCTACACACTTTGTCACACACTTCATGTTACAGATACGCACTTTTTATTTATCACCCTTTATGATACACAATTTATGATACAGTCTTTTTGACACACGTTATGTTACATATGTTGTGTTTCGCATGTTATGATACACAGATTATGTCACACAATTTGTCACACACTTCACGTTACACACGTGATACACATGTTATTTTACATACTTTATGTCACACACTTCATGTTAGTCACATTGTGATACACACGTTATGAGACACACATTATGTCACATACTTTATTTCACACAATTCATGTTATACACGTTATGATAGACACTTTATGTCACAATCTTCATGTTAAACACATTATGATACACACGTAATGTTACACACTTCATGCTACACACATTATGATACACACGTTATGTTGCACAATTTATGTCACATATGTTATGATACACATGTTATGTTACACACGTTATGTCACACACGCTATGTCACACACTTCATGTTACATGTAATGTGATACAAACAGTTCATGTTACACATGTGATACACACGTTTTGTTACAAACTATGTAACACACTTCATGTTACACATGTTACGCTACACACTCTATGTCACACACTTAATGTTACATGCGTTGTGATACAAACACTTCATGTTACACATGCCATGATGCACATGTTTTGTTGCAAACGTTATGTAACACACTTCATGTTACACACGTTACATTACACACTTTATGTCACATTTAATGTTACACACCTTGTGATGCATATGTTATGTTACACACTTTATGTCACACACTTCATGTTACACACGTGATACACATGTTATGATACGAACTATGTCACCTACTTCATGTTACACACATTATGATACACTCGTTATGTTACACTTTATTTCAGACGCTTCATGTTACACATGTTATGATATACAGATTATGTTACAAACTTTATGTAACACACTTCATGTTACACATGTTACGTTACACACTTTATGTCACACACTTCATGTTACACACGTGATGCACACACTATGTTACACACTTTATATCACACATTTCATGTTACACACGTGATGCACACGTTATGTTACACACTATGTCACTTACTTCATGTTACACACATGATACACACCTTATGTTACACACTTTATTTCAGACACTTAATATTACACTCGTGATACACACGTTATGTTACACACGTGTTACACACTTTATGTCACACACTTCATGTTACACACGATACACACGTTATGCTACACAGGGTGGAGGACAGAGTAAAACAACTTGCACTGAGCCTAGTCTATAAAATCCGCTACACCTCCTTGATACCGAAGTACATGTCAAATTACTTCCTTAACGTAAATGACCGCCATAACCACAACACCAGGGGGAGCTCCACAAACCACGTTAAACCCAGATTCCGATCTAACAAAGGTCTTAACTCATTCTCTTTCTATGCCACATCAATGTGGAATGCACTCCCAACAGGTATAAAAGTAAGTGCATCTCTATATTCCTTCAAAACCGCTCTAAAACAACACCTCCAGGCAACTTCAACACTTTACTAATACCCTCCTCCATTCACATCCCATCTCCCCGGATTATAAACAACTCAAATGTACTTCTAATGTATATACTTGTTCTTATGCTATCTGAACTCACTATGTTCTCTGCTGGCTGTACATATCCTACTAAATAAGACCTACACTGTTTCAATGTCCACATTTCTCTGTTGATGACTGAAGTACTGATATCAACCAAAGCTCCTCATCCCACCCCCCGGATTGTAAATAATGTAAATAATTCAATGTACATACTATGATGATTAACTTGTGTGATGACTGTATTATGTTGATAGTATATATTTGTACCATGAATTGATTAACGTGGACCCCGACTTAAACAAGTTGAAAAACTTATTGGGGTGTTACCATTTAGTGGTCAATTGTACGGAATATGTACTGAACTGTGCACTCTACTAATAAAAGTATCAATCAATCAAACACTTCATGATACACACGTTATTGGACCCACTTAATGTCACACACTTCATGTTACATACATTGTGATGCACACGTTATGTTACGCACTTTATGTCACACACTTCATGTTACAGATACACACTTTTTATTTATCACACTTTATGGTACACTATTTTTGACACACACGCTATGTTACACATGTTGTGTTACGCACGTTATGATACACACATTATGTTACACACTTCATGTTACACACGTGATATGCACGTTATGTCATACACTTTATGTCACACACTTCATGTTACACACCTCGTGATACACACTTTATGTTACACACTTTATGTCACACATGTTGTGATACACAAATTATGTTACACAATTCGTGTGACACACTTCATGTTACACACTTTTTATTTATCACCCTTTATGATACACACTTTATGACACACACGTTATGTTAGACACTGTCACACTAAGTGTTACACACGTGATACACATGTTATGTTACACACTTTGTCACTCAGTTCATGTTACACACGTTATGGTACACACTTTTGCTTTATCACCCTTTATGATGCACACTTTATGTTACACATGTTATGTTACACATGTTATGATACACACATTTCACTCATTATATTACACACTTTATTATATACACGTTATGATGCATACTTAATGATACACACATTATGACACACCCTTTAAGATACACACATGATACACTTTACGATACACACTTTATGACACACATTTTGTTACACACTTTATGATACACATGTTATGTTAAAGTCTTTATGATACACACGTCATGCTACACATTTTATGATACACACAATATGTTAGACACGTTATGACACACACTTTATGATACACCCTTTTTCTGTTATAGACTTAATGATACAGGGCTTCACGGTGGCAGAGGGGTTAGTGCGTCTGCCTCACAATACGAAGGTCCTGCAGTCCTGAGTTCAAATCCAGGCTCGGGATCTTTCTGTGTGGAGTTTGCATGTCCTCCCCGTGAATGCGTGGGTTCCCTCCGGGCACTCCGGCTTCCTCCCGCCTCCAAAGACATGCACCTGGGGATAGGTTGATTGGCAACACTAAATTGGCCCTAGTGTGTGAATGTGAGTGTGAATGTTGTCTGTCTATCTGTGTTGGCCCTGCGATGAGGTGGCGATTTGTCCAGGGTGTACCCCGCCTTCCACCCGATTGTAGCTGAGATAGGCGCCTTAAGTTACACACTTAAGGATACACACGTTATGTTACACACATTATGATACACACGTTATGTTACACACATTATGATACACACGTAATGATACAAACTTAGATTCAGTTTCCAAAAAAGACACTGCTCTAATGTAAAAAGAATAACAACAAAAGACGAAAGCTGAGTTTGCTGATACACACGTTATGTTACACGCGTTATGATACACACGTAGTTATAAACACGTCATGTTACACAGGTTATGTTACACATGTTATGTTACACACTTTATGATACACACTTTTTTGTTACATATTTTATGGTGCACATGTTATGTTACACACTATTATATACACGTTATGTTACATACGTTATGTTACACACATTATGTTAGACACGTTATGACACACTTTTTTATACACCCTTTTTCTGTTAAACACTTAATGATACACACGTTATGTTACATACATTATGATACACACGTTATGTTATACACATTATGATACACACGTAATGATACAAACTTAGATTCAGTGTCCAAAAAGACACTGTTTTAATGTAAAAAAATAACAACAAACGACAAATGCTGAGTTTGCTGATACACACGTTATGTTACACACGTTATGATACACACTTTTTATGTTACACACTTTATGGTGCGCACGTTATGTTGCACACATTATGATACCCACGTTATGTTACACGCGTTATGATACACACGTAATTATAAACACGCCATGTTACACATGTTATGATACACATGTTATGTTACACACTTTATGATACACACTTTTTGTTACACACTTTATGGTGCACATGTTATGTTACACACTTATATACACGTTATGTTACATACGTTATGTTAAACACATTATGATACACACAATATGTTGGACACGTTATGACACTTTGATACACCCTTTTTCTGTTACACCCTTTTTCTGTTACACACTTAATGATACACACGTTATGTTACACACATTATGATACACACGTTATGTTACACACATTATGATACACACGTAATGATACAAACTTAGATTCAGTGTCCAAAAAAGACACTGCTTTATTGTAAAAAAATAACGACAAACGACGAATGCTGAGTTTGCTGATACACACGTTATGTTACACACGTTATGATACACACTTTTTATGTTACACGCTTTATGGTGCACACGTTATGTTGCACACATTATGAGACCCACGTTATGTTACACGCGTTATGATAGACACGTAATTATAAACACGCCATGTTACACAGGTTATGATACACATGTTATGTTACACACTTTATGATACATACTTTTTTGTTACACACTTTATGGTGCACATGTTATGTTACACACTATGATATATGTGCACATGTTATGTTACATACGTTATGTTACACACATTATGATACACACAATATGTTAGACACGTTATGACACTTTTTGATACATCCTTTTTCTGTTACACACTTAAGGATACACACGTTATGTTACACACATTATGATACACACGTTATGTTACACACATTATGATACACACGTTATGTTACACACATTATGATACACACGTAATGATACAAACTTAGATTCAGTTTCCAAAAAAGACACTGCTCTAATGTAAAAAGAATAACAACAAACGACGAAAGCTGAGTTTGCTGATACACACGTTATGTTACACGCGTTATGATACACACGTAGTTATAAACACGTCATGTTACACAGGTTATGTTACACATGTTATGTTACACACTTTATAATACACACTTTTTTGTTACATATTTTATGGTGCACATGTTATGTTACACACTATTATATACACGTTATGTTACATACGTTATGTTACACACATTATGTTAGACACGTTATGACACACTTTTTTATACACCCTTTTTCTGTTACACACTTAATGATACACACGTTATGTTACATACATTATGATACACACTTTATGTTATACACATTATGATACACACGTAATGATACAAACTTAGATTCAGTGTCCAAAAAGACACTGTTTTAATGTAAAAAAATAACAACAAACGACAAATGCTGAGTTTGCTGATACACACGTTATGTTACACACGTTATGATACACACTTTTTATGTTACACACTTTATGGTGCGCACGTTATGTTGCACACATTATGATACCCACGTTATGTTACACGCGTTATGATACACACGTAATTATAAACACGCCATGTTACACATGTTATGATACACATGTTTTGTTACACACTTTATGATAAATACTTTTTTGTTACACACTTTATGGTGCACATGTTATGTTACACACTTTATTATATACATGTTATGTTACATACGTTATGTTACACCCATTATGATACACACAATATGTTAGACACGTTATGACACACTTTTTGATACACCCTTTTTCTGTTACACACTTAAGGATACACGTTATGTTACACACATTATGATACACACGTTATGTTACACACATTATGATACACACGTAATGATACAAACTTAGATTCAGTGTACAAAAAAGACACTGCTTTATTGTAAAAAAATAACGACAAACGACGAATGCTGAGTTTGCTGATACACACGTTATGTTACACATGTTATGATACACACGTTATGATACACACTTTTTATGTTACACGCTTTATGGTGCGCACGTTATGTTGCACACATGATACCCATGTTATGTTACACGCGCTATGATACACACGTAATTATAAACATGCCATGTTACACAGGTTATGATGCACATGTTATGTTACACGCTATGATACACACTTTTGTTACACACTTTACGGTGCACACATTATGTTACACACTTTTATATGCACGTTATGTTACATACGTTATGGTAAATACGTTATGGTACACGTAATTATACACACGTTATGTAACACAGGTTATGATGCACATGTTATGTTAAACACTTTATGACGCACACTTTGTTTGTTAGACACTTTATGGTGCACACGTTATGTTACACAATTTATTATATACACGTTATGTTACATACGTTATGATACACACTCTTTATGTTACACACTTTATGGTGCGCACGTTATGTTGCATACATTATGATACCCACGTTATGTTACATGCGTTATGATACACATGTAATTATAAACACGTCATATTACACAGGTTATGTTACACACTTTGTGATACATACTTTTTTGTTACACACTGTATGGTGCACACGTTATGTTACACTCTTTATTATATACACGTTATGTTACATACGTTATGGTACATACGTTATGGTACACACGTAATTATACACACGCTATGTTACACAGGTTATGATGCACATGTTTTGTTACACACTTTATGATGCACACTTTTTTGTTACACACTTTATGGTGCACACGTTATGTTACACACTTTATTATATACACGTTATGTTACATACGTTATGGTACACACGTTATGATACACACTTTTTATGTTACACGCTTTATGGTGCGCACGTTATGTTGCACACATGATACCCATGTTATGTTACACACGTTATGATACACACATACTTATAAACACGTCATGTTATACAGGTTATGATACACATGTTATGTTACACACTTTATGATACATACTTTTTGTTACACACTGTATGGTGCACACGTTATGTTACACACTTTATGATACATACTTTTTTGTTACACACTTTATGGTGCACACATTATGTTACACACTTTATTATATACACGTTATGTTACATACGTTATGGTACACACGTTGTGGTACACATGTAACAATACACACGTCATGTTACACAGTTTCCATGAAGATGAATGAAGAGTCAATCAGAAGACAGGATGTCAAATTGAGCATTTTAGTTATGATTTATTTTGTATATTTCTCTACTTGACTGCCAACTAAATCAGGAATCGTTTTCAGTGTAAATGTTCCCGCAATATTTGTATACTTACCGGTATTTTAAGTTAATTTAATACAAAACATTTTTACACGGAATATTCCTGCACTGATTTTTTTTCACACTGAATTTGTTTACACTGAATTTTTGTGCATTATTTTGTTTTTACGCTGAATTTTTTTGCACTGATTTTTTTTTACGCTGAATTTTAAAACGCTTCATTTAAATAAATAAAAACATTCTAATTTGAACAAACATATTTTGCATCATTTGAATAAAAGTGTCAGCATAAATTGATGTAAAAAAAAAAAATTCAGTTCCCAAAATGTAATTGCAAAAAATGTATTTACATGGATTCAAGGTCCAAAAAACACACACAAAAAAACAACAACATACGACAAATGCTGAGTTTGCGAGAATGGCAACGCAACATGAGACATCATTTTCTCTTTTCCCCTCAAAAGAGGAGAGACTTCATCAAAGTTGACAAAAATACGAAATGAAGGACGCTGGTCACGGGTCAGGCGGCGACATGACGGCGAGCGCTAATCCAAAAATGCAATGTTCCCAACACGCCGTGTGTCCTTTTGTGTTCGTCCCGCCTCAGTGCTGCCCCCCGGTGGGCCTCCTTTGTCACCACGCGGACTGTCTTCTACGCGCTAAAACCTTCTCAGTGGCATCGGGGATAAAGCAAATAGTCATTACGAGGATTACATTTGTCCCGACCTGGTCTTTTTATTTATTTTTACACAACTGCAATACACGCTCGGTACCACCAGGTGGCGCAGGGGAGTCCGAAGTTTATTTGGGACCCGAAAGTAGTTATTTTGTGGCGCCTGCTACAAATATGTTGGTCAAAACACGAAAAAACCCAAGTTGATAAAAGATGAGACATAACAAGACCAAGTTTGAATGTTAAAACTAATAACTAGAATAATTATAAAATAATAATAACAATAATAATGATGATAAAATAATAATATTAATAGTAATAATAATAGTAACAATAATAATGATGATAATGAAAATAAAAAATTAATAAAAATGAAAATGGTAATAGTTATAATAAAATAATAATAACAATAATAAAGATAATGATAATAATAAGTTTAATAACAATATTGTTTATAAAAATAACAATAACAATGATAATAATATTATCAATAATAATAATAACATTAATAATGGTAATAAGATAATAATAATACAATAACAATTATAATAAAATATTGATAACATTAATATGAATAATAACAATATAAATGATGATAAAATCCAACGGTAATAATAATCATATATAATTATTAACAATAATAGCAATAATGATGATAATAAAATAAAATATTAATAAGATAAATAAATAAATGAATAATAGTAATCCAATAATAATAATAACAATAATAGTGATAATAAAAAAATAAAAATACTATTAATAACAATATTATTATAATAATAATAAAACTAATAATGATAAGAAAATAATAATAACAATATTAATAATACTATTACTGCGATGAGGTGGCGACTTGTCCAGGGTGTACCCCGCCTTCCGCCCGATTGTAGCTGAGATAGGCGCCAGCACCCCCCGCGACCCCAAAAGGGAATAAGCGGTAGGAAATGGATGGATAATACTATTAATAATTATTATTATAATAATAAAAACAATAATAATGATAGTAAAATATTAATAGCATTAATAAAATATAATAATAACAAAATAAATCATAATCAAATAAAATAGTAATAATAACATCAACAATAAAATTATTTCAATAACAATAATAACTATAATAATGATGATAAAATAAAATAGTAATGGTAATATTAATAATTATAATAACAATAATAATGATAATAAAATAATATAAATAAATAAGTAAATAAATAAATAATAATAACATCCATCCATTTTCTACCGCTCATTCCCTTTGGGGTCTCGGGGGGCGCTGGTGCCTATCTCAGCTACAATCGAGCAGAAGGCGTTGTACACCCTGGACAAGTCGCCACCTCAAATAATAATAATAATAACAATTATAGTGATAATACAATAATAATAATTTTGATAATTGTTGCAAACTCGCATGGCTGCAATTGTAGTGACCCCAAGATGCAGGAACCAGGAGTGCTAAGATCAGGTAAGAGGATTTTAATACGATTAACAAGAGAGAAAGCAGTCTTGCACGTAAATGTTCACGAGCAAGAAAGCACTCCTCCAGCACTGAGGAGCGCGCGAGACAGGCATGAATACAAACATGCTGATTGGCATCTGCCAATCAAAAGCAGGTGAGGAAGCAGGGGAACAAATGGGAACAAAATACGAGCACTGATCGGAAATAAACGCCAAACAAGGAAGCACAAACAGGAAGTAAACAAGGTAGGAGTCAAACTTTCACATACTCCTAATATCCAAATATATGAATTACATATATGCATACACATATGTGCAATTACATATTAATTACATATATATATATATATCCACCATGCTTGACGGTAGGAATGGTGTTCCTGGGCTTGAAGGCCTCACCTTTTCTCTTTCAAACATATTGCTGGGTATTGTGGCCATTTTTGTTTTATCTGACCACTGAACTTTCCACCCGAAGGTCTTATTTTTGTCCATGTGACGTCACACCCCCTCTCATAATTTTAAATGCATATTCAGAAAGTTGTAAAAAAAAAAAAGTTGTTTTTTTATGCTCTACTAATAAAAAATGTATAATTAAAAATCCCTATTTTGCAGAAATTCATGTTTACAGCGCATGCAGAGCTGGACCAATCCCCACCCTTTCAATGCAGCTACTGCCCCCTTGTGGAGTTTAATCTTTCAAAAACCACAACAGTGGGTCGCCTACAGCCACAGCGGCCAATGCCAGATAGGTTAATAATAGCATTTCTCGCATTTATTCAAGGTAACTTTTGTTTTTGTCCTTGAAAATATCAGAATTTAGTGGGGGCTTCTTCCCGGGACAATGCAGCGGTGATTAAAAACACCGCGCCGTCGCCGGCATTACATCTCAAAAGGCCGGAATCGAACACCCGCACCAGCCGCCGGCGTACAAACGACACGCGTCGGCCGCTTCGATTTTACAGGCCTAAATAGAAATGAAAGGAGGCCATTAACGACGTCTCATCTCTGAGAACTAACAAAGGAAATCAATAGGGAAGTGTTTGGATGTGACCCCGGCGTGTGTGTGTGTGTGTGTGTCCAGGAGAGGTGATTAGACACATTGAAGAGGAAATCGATTTAGTTTTGCGCAAAAAAAAAAAAGTGGACAAAAAGGCTCAATGACAGGATGAATATTACTTGGAAGAATGTGTGGATAAAAAATAAAAAAACTAGGAGTGGGCAAATTAGTGCGTTAATTACGAGTTAACTCATTGATCTATTAACGCCGACAATTATTTTATCGCACATTTGCGTATGTTGTTTACATGCTTTTATTTTGTTAACGCCTTTTCTTAACAAGGTGGGGTGGAGGGGCTCTTGGTAAAGATGGAACATTTGGCAAAAATACCGGACAATTCTGCAAATTTCATGGCCGGCTTACAGCGTGGTCACTCCGGGATCACTTACGACCGCCAGACAATTCTGAATGTGGATAGATCGGGCCGTTTTGGACTGAATGACGCGTGCTTGCTAGACCGGCTAGCTAGCATGGGAATACTTTGCCAGCTACATGTGAAGCAGCGGAGTATTTGTGTTGTCTGTCTATTTATGAATAATGCAGACCAGGAGTGTTGGCTGAGTTCTTAACGTTTGCTTTCAGAGCGTGCATATCACAACATACAAGATGCCGTCATGGCGACACAACCTATACCGGGCTACCGCGCATTCTTGTCACTCCTGTTGCATGCTGGGTAGGGTAGTTCTTTTATTCCCTGGCGCATAACATCACAATATAGTACCATGTATATGATGCCTTCAGTTTATCAAAGCACCAAGCAAACAATCGGAAAATTCCCATCATATCAATTCCTAGATATGGTCATAATTATTTGAAGTGCACTACGCAGAATAAACACAACATTATTAATATTGCTACTACGGATAATTTGATCAAAAATACACTAAAACAGCCCACTACCTATAATATAGGTTTTTTAAACATAAGATCCCTGATAAAAAAAAAAATGTTTCTGCTGTTACCTCAGAAATTGCCTGTTCAGATGTTATGATTTTGGTACGTAGATTATATTTATTTTCCATAACAAACAGGATAACTTAAATACCCGGGCAGTGGCAATTAGCTTAAATGTTTGTATTTACATTTTTGGAGTTGATTTTCATAAAATATGCTATTTAACTGCTACTGTTTAACAAGGACTGATTTAAATTGTGTTTGCACAACAAATGTTTCGGCGCTTTTGTTCATGTGGGAGAATATTCCAATAAAGGTGCACTACACACTACTTTTGAATTCATTATTGGGCTTTGCGTATACAATGCAGTTAATCGCGATTAATCGGACAAATAGTGCGATTAACTTTGGTTAAAATGTTTAATCGTTGCCCAGCCCTTAAAAAAAAACACATGGTGGGCATTTCAAAGATCTTTCCCAATGTCGCTTAATATCATCTTCATTTCCCATGTTTTATCCCTCACTTTTATCACTTTTTTGGGCATTTTCAGTAGTGCCAGTCAAAGATCCTCTATATCACATGGGTGTCGAACTCTGGCCCGTAATTTCATTTGGCCCTTGGGGCAGTGTCAAATTAACATTAACCTTCGTCTTGTGTTAGGGTCGGCACCGACCCGTTTTAGTTTTTAAATGCATTGAAAACACCACATACATTTATTTTTTTGCATCAAAGCTTTTTGACTTCGTCAGGAACCTCTTTGTCAACCAAATAAAACATTTTAATTTTTTTCACTAAATTATAAAATGCTCTGGCAGAAATTATGCCGTTGGTGTTGTTAGGGTCGGTTTCGACCCGGTTATAAAAATAAGATGATAAAGCAATGATAAGAGCCAAAACTGAACACACTGACAGCCAGCTCCTCTCCCAATCATGTGAGCTTTAGTGGATTCTCATTTTACCTTGTTATCCTGTACAAAAACAAACAAAAGACGGACACTAAAAGTGTCACTTTTTGCCACTCTGATTTTGTTTTTTTATTAGTTTCGGTACTAGTAATCTATTTCTCTTGGTTTCATTTGCTTGATTGGTTGTTTGTTTGATGTTGGAGTTCTGTTGCTGAAAAAAATACTTTTTAGCCTTTTTCTTGAAGTAAATATATATGGGTCGAAATTGACCCGTAACACCATAGACGTTACTATAGTTAAAATTCTTAAAATGAAAAAAAATAAACAAAACACATTTATTTAAGAGATGTGTTCTAATACCCCTTAGTAATAGTTAGGTAACACAACAACCTTTTTTTATTTATATGATTCTCTTCAGGTTCGTTTTACCCTTTTTAAAAATTGAAATCGAGAGGTATACTGACAAAACAAGGCCCAATGGCCCGAACCAAAAATATTAAAACCAATATTTTCAAGGATAAGGAAGCCTAACAAGGTAACCAAGAGATGAGAAACAAATTGGATGATAGATAATTGTTTTTAGTGTATTTTACAGCTGATTTAAAACATGGGTCAAAACCGACCCGTTAACATAAGAGATGCTAACAGAAAGCTAACACAAGAGGAAGGTTAAAGCTGGCCCGCCGGAATTACATCCATCGCTAATACTCATACTTCCCAACCCTCCCAAATTTCCCGGGAGACTCCCGTTTTTTCAGTGCCCCCCTCGAAAATCTCCCGGGCAACCATTCTCCCGAATTTCTCCCGATTTCCACCAAGACCACAATATTGGGGGCGTGCCTTTAAAGGCACTGCCTTTAGCGTCCTCTACAACCGGTCATCACTTCCACAAGTGAATGCAAGGCATACTTTGTCAACAGCCATACAGGTCACACTGAGGGTGGCCGTATAAACAACTTTAACACAGTTACAAATATGCGCCACACTGTGAACCCACACCAAACAAGAAGGACAAAACACATTTCGGAAGAACATCCGCACCGTAACACAACATAAACAAATACCCAGAACCCCTTGCAGCACTAACTCTTCCGGGACGCTACAAAATACACCAACAAAACAACAATTTTATTTTCAAATGTATTAGCCTGTGGAAAAAGTTAATGTTGATATTTACCTCCGAAGGCTGCAAATAGAAAATAGGCATTCATTTTTTTATTTAGATTTTCTTTAATACGCCTGTATTTAAGACAGGTACAGTTTAAGTCAGGAAAAATCTGCAGTCTTCTCGCGCTTACTGCAAATCTATTAGAAAAAGATTGTCTATAAGACATGACCACTCGGCTATTTATAAAAAAAAAAAAAGAATCTTCCGCAAAATAAGAGTCAAAGATTGTACACAATCTGTCACAGTTACAGTTTAAGTCGGGAAAAATCTGCAGTTTTTTTTTTGTGCCTACTGTAAAAATTTTAGACAAAGATTGTCTATGAGACAGGAGCACTCTGCTATTTTTAAGAATTTACTGCAAAAATATTGGCCACAGATTGTCCATTAAAAGAGCGGCTCTCTGCTGTTGTTACTGCAAAACTATTAGACAAAGATTGTCTATAAGACAGGAGCACTCTGCTATTTTTTTAAATAATCCACTGCAAAACTATTAGACAAAGATTGTCTATAAGACAGCAGCACTCTGCTATTTTTTTAAATAAGCCACTGCAAAATAAGAGTCAAAGACTGTCTATAAGCCACATATATTTTAAAACAGGAGAAATCTGCAGTTTTTATGCACCAACTGCAAAAATATTAGTCAGAGTGTCTATAAGACAGGAGCCTTATGCTATTTTTTAAAGAATTTACTGCAAAACAAGAGTCAAAGATTGTATTTAAGACAGGTACAGTCTAAGTTGGGACAAATCTGCATTTTTTTTTGCGCCTATTCAAAAATATTAGACAAAGATTGTCTATGAGACAGGAGTCCTCTGCTATTTTTTTTAAAGGATCTACTGCAAATTAAGAGTCAAAGATTGTATTTAAGACAGGTAAAGTTTAAGTCAGGAGAAATGTGTAGGGTTTTTTTTGTGCCTATTGTAAAAATTTTAGACAAAGATTGTCTACGAGACAGGAGCACTTTGCTATTTTTAAGAATTTACTGCAAAAATATTGGCCACAGATTGTCTATAAAACAGCAGCTTTCTGTTGTTTTTAAACACCTACTGCAAAACTATTAGACAAAGATTGTCTATAAGACAGGAGCACTTTGCTATTTAAAAAAAGAATCTACTGCAAAATAAGAGTCAAAGATTGTCTATAAGACAGGTACAGTTTAAGTCAGGAGAAATCTGCAGGTTTTTTCCACCTACTGCAAAACTATTAGACAAAGATTGTCTATAAGACAGGAGCATTCTGCTATTTAAAAAAAAAAAAAGAATCTTCTGAAAAATAAGAGTCAAAGATTGTATTTAAGACAGGTAAAGTTTAAGTCGAGAGAAATCTTCAGGGTTTTTTTTGTGCCTACTGCAAACATTTTAGACAAAGATTGTCTATGGGACAGGAGTACTCTGCTATTTTTAAGAATTTACGGAAAAAATAACTGGCCAGAGATTGTCTATAAAGCAGCAGCTTTCTGCAAAACTATGTGACAAAGATTGTATACAAGACAGGAGCACTCTGTTATTTTTAAGCACCTACAGCAGAAATATCGGTCAAAGATTGTCTATAAGACAGGAGCACTCTGTTGTTTTTAAGCACCCACAGCAGAAATATCAATCAAAGATTGTCTATAGACAGGGAAGTGGACTGTTTTTAAGCACCCACAGCAAAAATACTGGTCAAAGATTGTCTATGCGACAGGAGCACTCTGTTACTTTTTAAGCACCCACAGCAGAAATATTGGTCAAAGATTGTGTATAAAACAGGCACATCGACTGTTTTTAAGCACCCAAAGAAAAAATATCGGTCAAAGATTGTCTATAAGACTGTTTTTAATGCCCCACAGTTAAAATATCAATCAAAGATTGTCTATAAGAATATTTTCAATGGCCTACAGTTAAAAACTTGGTCAGAGATTGTCTATACGACAGGAGTTAAGTTAAGATGTTGGGAAAAAAGCTGCAAGATGGATGACATCACACGAAATATTCCCTCCTTTACAGAAAAATCGATCAGGCTCCGCATAAAAAAAAATAAAAAAAATCTTTTATCTAAAAGACGAACTCTTGGCGTGTCAAAAGTGACGACAGGAAGTGGTTGTTATCCAAAAAAGAGCACAAGCGTCCCAATCAAGCTGATTGGTCAAATATCGATCTGGTCTTCATCAGTAAAAGCCAACAAAGAATGTTTATTTTGAGAAGATGTGACGTCACAAAAAAAATCCCCTTTCAGACGTGAATAGACTGTAATTATTCTATTCTGCAGCATCACTCTTTTTTTTCACTCTTTGGACAAACCCACTCCCACTTTTCTATTTGAAAGACCTAGCGCAAAAAAGAAAATTTGGTCAAAGATCCTCTATATGTGACAGGAGCGCCCTGCTGTTTTCAAGAAACTACTGTAAAATGTTAGTCAAAGATCCTCTGACTGACAGGAGCCTTCTGCTTTTTTTTTTGTTCACGGACCTATTGCAAAAGCATTGGTCAAAGATCTTGAATATATGACAGGAGCGCTCACTGCGCTCTGCTGTTTTTAAAGACCTGCTGCAAAAATGTTAGCCAAAGATCCTCAATAACAACGGAGCGGTCTGCTGTTTCTTAGGATCTACAATTACAGAGCTGATCGAAGATCCTCTATTAGAGGGTAGCTCTCTGCTGTTTTTAAGGACATGCTGCAAAAGCATTAGTCAAAGATCTTGAACATATGACAGGAGCGCTCATAGCGCTCGCCTGTTTGTTAGGATCTTCAATTACAGAGCTAATCAAAGATCCTCTATTAGAGGGTGGCTCTCTGCTGTTTTTAAGGACATGCTGCAAAAGCGTTGGTCAAAGATCCTCTATTAGGAAGTAGCGCTGTGCTGTTTTTAAGGCCATGCTACAAAAGCGTTGGTCGAAGATCCTCTATTAGAAAGTAGCGCTGTGCTGTTTTAAAGGATCTTCCGCAAAAGCATTGGTCAAAGATGTTTTAAAGGACCTTCTGGAAAATGTTAGTCAAAGATCCTCAATAATACAGGAGCAATCCGCTGTGTCTTAGGCTCTACATTTACAGAGCTAATCAAAGATCCTCTGTAAGAAAGTATCTTTCTGCTGTTTCTAAAGGACCTTCTTCAAAAATGTTAGCCAAAGATCCTCAATAATACAGAAGCGCTCTGCTGCTTCTTACGATCTACAATTACACAGCTAATCAAAGATCCTCTATTAGAAAGTAGCGCTCTGCCGTTTCAAGGGACCTTTTCCAAAAGCATTAGTCAAAGATCCTCTATTAGAAAGTAGCGATCTACTGTTTTAAAGGATCTTCTGCAAAAGCATTAGTCAAAGATCCTCTATTAGAAAGTAGCGCTCTGCCTTTTTAAGGGACCTTCTGCAAAAGCATTAGTCAAAGATCTTCTATTAGAAAGTATTCTGCAAAAGCATTGGTCAAAGACCCTCTATTAGAAACTGGCTCTCTGATGTTTTTAAGGACCTGCTGCAAAAGCACCAATCAAAAATCCTCTATTAGAAAGTAGCTCTCTGCTGTTTTTAAGGACCTTCTACAAAAGCACCAGTCAAAGATCCTCTATTAGAAAGTAGCTCTCTGCTTTTCTTAAGGACCTGCTGCAAAAGCGTTGGTCAAAGATCCTCTATTAGAAAATAGCTCTCTGCTTTTTTTAAGGACCTGCTGCAAAAGCAGCAGTCAAAGATCCTCCATTAGAAAGTAGCCCTATGCTGTTTTTAAGGGCCTTCTACAAAAGCACCAGTCAAAGATCCTCTATTAGAAAGTAGCTCTCTGCTTTTCTTAAGGACCTGCTGCAAAAGCGTTGGTCAAAGATCCTCTATTAGAAAATAGCTCTCTGCTTTTTTTAAGGACCTGCTGCAAAAGCAGCAGTCAAAGATCCTCCATTAGAAAGTAGCCCTATGCTGTTTTTAAGGACCTTCTACAAAAGCACCAGTCAAAGATCCTCTATTAGAAAGTAGCTCTCTGCTTTTCTTAAGGACCTGCTGCAAAAGCACTGGTCAAAGATCCTCTATTAGAAAGTAGCTCTCTGGTGTTTTTAATGGACCTGCTGCAAAAGCATTGGTCAAAGATCCTCTATTAGAAACTGGCTCTCTGATGTTTTTAATGGACCTGCTGCAAAAGCACCGGTCAAAGATCCTCTATTAGAAAGTAGCCCTCTGCTGTTTTTAAGGACCTTCTACAAAAGCACCAGTCAAAGATCCTCTATCAGAAAGTAGCCCTCTGTTGTTTTTAAGGACCTTCTGCAAAAGCACCAGTCAAAGATCCTCTATACGCGACCAGAGTTGAATTGACGTTGCAGAAGAGGCCGACTCTCGCTGCAAACGTTCTATGTTTTGCATTTATGATGATTCCTAAGGTTTGATGCCTGCATGTAAATCTGAGGTGTCGCTAATAACGTGCACCACGCCACAAAAAAAAAAAAAAAATAGCGCTCACGTTCAACCGCGCGTGAATAATCCGGCTTTCGTTGGCCGGAAGTCATTTTTTTTCCCGCTGACTGGTCCCGCCGAGAAGAAGCAGCAATAATTGAGAACACGTTTGATAAGAGCATTATTGGCAACTTCTGAGGAAGGTTTTTCTACATTCAAGACTTCACAAACACGCTGCGCTAACGAGGTGGCCGCTTTAACGAGGCCGCTTTTTTTTTGTTGGCGGCGGCCGCCACTTATCTGGTGTCCAGGCTGAGACCTTTCCTGCAGGCTGCGGCGCTAATGGCTTAATTAACTCTTACTTACTGCCTGATCGCTTCGTTTAGATCATTCATTAGCTGCACGGCCCCCTGGAGAAAACCCCCATGTGTTCCACTCACAAACTGTTTAAAGCAGTCAGTGTACAGCTTAGCCAATAATAATAATAAATTAAAGCTGCAAGCAGCGTTGGTCGGGTCCGCCTTTGGCCGCTGCCAAGCCCTGGTCTAAGTCAGACCTACATAGAGGTTTTTGTTTAATGTCTCTACGACATTCCTAACAGAAGTTACAAGCAGTTTTGTCTGGGTTTTTTCCTAGGAGGCGCTAGAGCGCAATTTTGGCTTTTGGGGTTTGGTTTTTTATTAGATGGCAATTTCTGCCAGTCCTGATGTGTATGTAAAATTTGGTGAGTTTTGAAGCATGTTAAGGGGGTGAAATTACAGATCGGCCTTTCTGGATGTTGTTGATAAATGGCTTTCGCTTGGCATAGTAGAGCTTTAACTTGCACTTTGAAGCATTTTAAGGGGGTCAAATTACAGCTCAAAGAGGCAAAAATTACGTTTTTTAGGAAAATTTGCGCAGGGGTTCTTTGAAGGCACGTAAAATCCAAACCGGAGCAGTAATCAAAACTTTTTTAGTATCTTTAAATCAGAAGGGTTCAATCTCTCTTCTGTGTGTGTTTGAAGCCGAAACGACAAACGCACTCAGAGGAGATAACGTTTGAAAAAAGGTGCCGGGTGTTTGATTTTGAAGGTGTATTTTTTAACTTCCTGTTGATTTTTGCTGCAGAATGTCATTTATTAAAATGTAGGTCTAAGT
>NC_084612.1:80067012-80096932 GCF_033978795.1 Nerophis ophidion | reverse complement strand
GTGAGAAAAAAATTCCATGAAATGAAGTTCTATTGAAGCATTATCGCGATATCAAAACAAATATTTTCAAGAAAAATATAACCTGAAAAATGTCTTAATGTAATGAGAATAAAGTTCGATTTTGAAACGTTTGACTTAATCGTCGGAATTTGATTTCTATGAATATTTTTTTTTTCGTAGTATAATTTGTAACATTCTGACTTTTTTAATGAAAATGAACCTTTTGATCGTGACTTCTCCTAAGATTGTAACTTACTTTGCTTTACACTTACGACTATTTGTCATTTTTGGAAACAAAAAAGGTTGAAATTGTGCAAGAAAAAATTCCTAATGTTAGATTTTATTCTGGTAAAATGACCTTCTTTTTAATTGTAATTTTACAACTCTACTTTACTATCATTTCGTAAAACTTGTTTCCGAAAGCCAAGAACGTTCAGTATTTTTTTCTTGTAAAATTTAAGAATACGTGACAAGACTATTCTTGAAAATTAGGCTTTTGAACGTAATGTTGTGACTTTTTTGGTTAGGAAAATAATTTTGGTGATACTACGCTGTAAAAAAATTCCATGAAATGAAGTTCTATTGGAGCATTATCGCGATACCAAAATACATTTTACGAAAAAAAAATTGTTTTTTTTCGTAAAATAATTCGTATCATTCTGACTTTTTTCTTGAAAATGAACCTTTTGATCATAACTGTTCTCGTAATATATTACTTACTAGGCTTTTAAATTTATGACTGGTTGTCATTTTTGGAAGCAAAAAAGGTTGAAATTGTGCAAGAAAATTCACAAAATGTTAGATTTTATTCTGGTAAAATTATCTTTTTTTTAAATGTCAATCTTACAAATGTACTGTAGAATTATTTAGCAATATTTTGACTTTTCATAATGACTTAGTTTTGAAGTGAATGACAGCTGTGAGACAAACACACATCTGTCATTTTGTAATAGTAAAAAACTGCCAGCAAGAAGCAGCTAACAATGTCAGTCTTAGTCTGAGCCCTAAGTATTTTTCAGAAAGTTTTAAGTGGTAGAAAATATTGAAATTGAACTTTGAATACATTTTCTCATCCAGTATAGAAGGAATATTTTTTTAATCACAACTTTAGCCCTAGCATTAGCATGAATACACATTGTTTGTGTGACGTTTCAGAGCTGCGACGTGACTTTGTTTGACAAGCGAGTCGCCGCCCGGCCGTTCGCCTTCACTCGAGCCGACCTGTCACTGCCCACCCAGGTAGGACCCGCCCACAATCCCGTGAGCTCACAGGAAGTAACTTTCTCCTCCCACAGGTTCCCACGCTGCTCCCCAGCTGGTTGGCCACCCTGGCCGCCCGAGGAGGCGTGTCCGGGCAGAGGGGCGGCGGCCCCGTGATTGGCCGCTCCCTCGTTTCCGCGGCGGGCGTCTCCTGGTCGCCCCTGTCGCCGTCCAACCAGGACGAGGCCGCCGTCGCGCTGACCGAGCCCCCGGAGATGGCGGCTGGCGATCAGGGAGAGGGGGCGGGGCTCGGTGTGGTTCATGGCGTCAAGACTGAGGTGATTGACGACTGATGGGCGGAAATGACGTCAAAGTGTGAGAAACCTCATGACCCCACTTGACCTATTATGACCTGACCTGACCTCCAACCACCAACCTTTGTTCCTCTACCAAGACGTCCTCCATTTTAAGAGTGAAAGAAAGTTCTAATGTTCCTCTGATGACTGAAGAACCTTCCAGAAGGTTCCGTGTCTTCACTGTGATCACAACTTTGCAGCCTCAAATTTAAGCTTTTTTAAAAATGTGTATATATATATATATATATATATACACATATATAAAAACATATATACATACATACATTATGTATATTACAGTGTATGTACATCTGCATATGTGTAGCTATATATAATAGAATGTGTAGATATGTCTATATGTATATATATGTATGTATATTTAGATATGTGTGTGTGTGTATATATATATATATATATATATATATATATACATATATATATATATATATATATATATATATATACGTGTATATGTGTACATATATACGTATATATACATGTGTGTATATTTATAGACGTATATATATACATACATGTATATATTATGAGTGAGTGTATATAAAGTGTATGTAAGTGTGTATATATGTATATGTGTATATATACAGTAGTATGTGTATATATATATATAATCTGTATAGATATGTATATATACTGTATGTGTCTTTGTATATATATATGTGTGTATATGTATATATAAGTATATATACATATATACACACACACACATTTACATACATATATATATATATATATATGTGTATGTATATGAATGTTTATATGTATATTTGTGCATATGTGTGTATATGTATATATAAGTATATATACATATATATACACACACGTTTACATACATATATATATATATATGTGTGTGTACGTATATGAATGTTTATATGTATATTTGTGCATATGTGTGTGTATATGTATATATATACTTATATGTATATACGTACATTTATATATATGTATGTACTTATATATGTATATATATATTCGTGTATGTGTGTGTGTATATATATTTATATATATATATATATATGTATACGTGTGTGTGTGTATATACATGTATACATATACATATGTATATATATATATGTATATATATGTATACATGTGTATATATATGTATACATACATATACACATACTGTATATATATATATATATATATATATATATATATATATATATATACATATATATATATATATACATACAGTATATGTATGTATATATTTCTCCTACAGAAAATGGAGGTTGGATCATGTGACCTGAGAAAATGACTCCGCCCCCAAATAAGCTTTTGTCATGGAAGCAAAGAAATGATGATTTTTTTCTTTTTTTATTATTCTTATATTATTATTAAAAGTATGAACTTTTTATGAAAAACTTGTAGGGTTATGAGAATAAAGTTGTTATTTTGGTGGGAAAATGTCTAAATTTCCTAATAATGCAGTATTTTTTTTCTGCCGAGTAGTGAAAATAATAGTTAAAAAATATTAGAATAACACATTTTGCTTGAAATACATTTTTGTATTCATTTTATTATCAATTTGAATCCAAATAGAAAAAAAAATCCAAATACATTTTATATTTGAACGTTTTCTCCCTCAGTTCAGATTCAATACAATCTGAACTCGAATCACAGAAGAGATTTGAATGGAGCTTTTAGGAGTAAACTTGATGACGTCTTCAATGGAAATAATGAAAGTAAAACATGCTAAGTGTCCTTTCTTTGCTTCCATAACAATAACATGTACTCTAATGTGTACTTACAGTTATACTGCAATACATAGTTACAGTACTCTAATGTGTACTTACAGTTATACTGCAATACATAGTTACAGTACTCTAATGTGTACTTACAGTTATACTGCAATACCGAGTTACAGTACTGTAATCTGTAAATTATACTGTAGTACATAAAGTACTGTAATGTGTACTTACAGTTCTACTATAATTTTTAATTTTCCTGAAGTAATCAATACAGTACTATCTATACTAGATAGTTACAGTACTGTAATGTATAGTTACAGTTCTACTCCAATACATAGTTACAGTCCTGTAATCTGCTAGTTCTACTGTAATACATAAAGTACTGTAACTTGTACATAAGGTTCTACTCCAATACATAGTTACAGTACTGTAATGTATACTAACAGTTCTACTGCAATACCTAATTACACTACTGTAATGTGTACTTACAGTTCTACTGCAATACCTAGTTACAGTACTGTAATGTGTACTTAGTTCTACTCCAATACATAGTTACAGTACTGTAATGTGTACTTACAGTTCTACTGCAATACCTAGTTACAGTACTGTAATGTGTACTTACAGTTCTACTCCAATACATAGTTACAGTCCTGTAATCTGTTAGTTCTACTGTAATACATAAAGTACTGTAATGTGTACTTACAGTTCTACTCCAACATATAGTTACAGTACTGTAATATTACTTCTACTGTGATACATAAAGTACTGTATTGTGTACTTACAGTTTTACTGTATTACATTGTTACAATACTGTAATGTATACTTACAGTTCCACTGTAGTACATAGTTACAGTACTGTAATGAATAGTTATATTGCAATACATAGTTATAGTGCTATAATACATAGTTACAGTACTGTAATACTTGGTTGCAGGTTTACTGTAATTCATAGTTACAATACTGTAATAGTCACAGTTCTACTGTAATACATAGATTTACTGTAATACATAGTTACAGTACTGTAATGAATAGTTACAGTTCTACTATAACACAGAATTACAGTACTGTAATACATGGTTGCAGTTATACGGTAACACATTGTTACGGTACTGTAATGAATAGTTACAGTTCTACTGTACTACATAGTTTTACTGTAATACATAGCTACAGTACTGTAATGAATAGTTACAGTTCTACTGTACTTTATAGTTTTACTGTAATACATAGTTACAGTACTGTAATGAATAGTTACAGTTCTACTGTACTACATAGTTTTACTGTAATACATAGTTGCAGTAATGTAACGAATAGTTACAGTTCTACTGTACTTTATAGTTTTACTGTAATACATAGTTACAGTACTGTAATGAATAGTTACAGTTCTACTGTACTACATAGTTGCAGTAATGTAACGAATAGTTACAGTTCTACTGTACTACATAGTTTTACTGTAATACATAGTTACATTACTGTAATTAATAGTTACAGTTCTACTGCAATACATAGTTTTACTGTAATACATAGTTACAGTACTGTAATTAATAGTTACAGTTCTACTGTACTACATAGTTTTACTGTAATACATAGTTACAGTACTGTAATGAATAGTTACAGTTCTACTGTACTACATAGTTGCAGTAATGTAACGAATAGTTACAGTTCTACTGTACTACATAGTTTTACTGTAATACATAGTTACATTACTGTAATTAATAGTTACAGTTCTACTGCAATACATAGTTTTACTGTAATACATAGTTACAGTACTGTAATTAATAGTTACAGTTCTACTGTACTACATAGTTTTACTGTAATACATAGTTACAGTACTGTAATTAATAGTTACAGTTCTACTGTACTACATAGTTTTACTGTAATACATAGTTACAGTACTGTAATAGTTACATTTATACTGTAATGCATAGTTTTACTGTAATACATAGTTACATTACTGTAATGAATAGTTACAGTTCTACTGTAATACATGGTTATAGTACTATAATGCATAGTTACAGTTTTACTGTAATACATAGTTACAGTACTGTAATGAATAGTTACAGTTCTACTGTACTACATAGTTTTACTGTAATACATAGTTACAGTACTGTAATGCATAATTACAGTTTTACTGTAATGCATAGTTCCAGTTCTACTGTACTACATAGTTTTACTGTAATGTATAGTTACAGTTGGACTGTAATGTACAGTTCCAGTATTGTAATGTAGAGTTAGTTGTACTGTATATAGCAGACTATATGCTACATAAGTTTATTATTATTATTATTGTCCAAAGCAGGAAATGACAAGTAAAGACGCTTCCAGCCAGGGAAGTATTAGCCAAAGTATTACCTTGAAATTGTGTTTTTAAGACTGTGCGTGTTTGTCAGGCGCATAAAATGCGTCCTAAAACTCCAAAATGCCTTTTTTTGAAACCTTCTGCCATGTGTTGTAAACACAAAGTCTCATTTATTTCTTCCAGAAGGTGCTTTTCACTGTGGCTCACATGTAGCAGGAATGCTAAGCTAAGCTAACACATGTTGAGCATCAACAACACCCGAAAAAAAAACCCTCAAAAGTGGAGCCGTTGTTGATGGAACGATTGCGTGGTTACTACGGCCTGTCCACCAGGGGGCAGCAGAGTTAAATACGTCAAGTTAAAGCAAATACGATCAGCCATAAGTTTATGTTCAAGTGCCTTTGTTTTATTTGTTGCAGTAAAATCACTTGTACGACCTCAAAATACACAAGACAGTACCGCAATTACCTCATGTTACGTTAGCCCCGCCCACTGGCCGGAGCGCTCACTTTAGCCACGCCCACACGTTCTCAAAGCCCCCCCCCCCCTCCGTCTTCTCGGACACTAAAATGTGAGCCTTTTTTAAAAGGGAAATATTACCGATGAATTTTAAAGCAAATTTCTGCTTTAAAACAACAAAAAGAAAAATCGTGACAAATGTCGCAAATGTACGATAGTAAAGCCAGTTTTTTTGTTTTTGTTTGTTTGTTAAGAAAAAAGTTGCAATACCATAAGGAAAGTCGTAATGTTATGACAATGATTTCATATATTTCAAGAAAAAAGTTGCACTAATATGAGAAAAAAGTCGGAATGTCGGATTCGGGAAATTTTGACTTTATTCTTTCTTTATACGTTTTTTTTATAATATTTTTCTCGTAAAATTACACATTTGTTACATTTAGACTTTATTCTCGTAAATCAACCTTTCATTGTGACATATTTTGACGATTTTCCTTAAAACCTTTTTTTGTTTTTTTTTTGTTGTAAACATCCGACAAAGTTTAAGGAGTCGCAATAGTATTTATATATTTTTCAGGATAAAAATTGTCATTCATGGAAAAATGTCGTAATTGTAAAACCATGAAGTTATTTCTTCAAGAAAAACAAAGTATTCAACTTCAATCACGTATTTAAAAGTAGTTTTCTAAAGTCAAGACCATCCAATTTTTCCGACACTTTAGTCATAATTCACTTTTTTCCCGGTAAAATGTACGAATATATAACATGATTATTCGTACAAATTAAGTTTTCGATTGTAGTGTGAATGTTTTCGTTAAAAGAAAAAATAATCCAGTCATACCACGCTGTAAAATTACGACAATACGTTCTTTTTTGATGGCGTACGGTAAGAAAAATTGTTCCGAACATTGACGTTATATTTAAGTATTAAGGAAAGTTCGTGACATAAGAAAACATTTTTTATCCCGCCAAAAAAGTAAATAGTTTTAAGAAAAATATCGTAATGAGAAAAATTTCGTAGTAAAAAAAGCCACATTTTAAAATTTTTGACGTAATTGTCGTAAATAACGTTTTCAAAATACTTCGTAATATTCAGACTTCTATTTGGAAAATGATCGTGACTTTTCTCGTAAGATGGTAACGTACTTCACTTTAAACTTCCGACTAGTTATTCCCAATGTGACGTACGATAACGGCGTGCATTCAGACAATAGCGCTACCGAGTTACGGTATTAGGACCACGCATACGATAAACTTTGTCGTAACTTTACGATGAGTAATGGATTTCAAAACTGACTAGTTCAGGAGAAAGTTATTATTTAATTTTTTGTAAGTCAAAATATGACAAAGTCGTAATGTTATGACAATGACTTCATATATTTCAAGAAAGAAGTTGCACTAATATGAGAAAAAAGTCGGAATGTCTGATTTGGGAAATTTTGACTTTCTTTCTTTATACATTTTTTTTAACAATATTTTTCTCGTACAATTATAAATTTGTTACATTAAGACTTTATTCTCGTAAATCAACCTTTCATTATGACATATTTTGACGATTTTCCTAAAAACCTTTTGGTTTTTTCGCTGTAAACATCCGACAAAGTTTAAGGAGTCGCAACAGTATTTATATATTTTTCAGGATAAAAATTGTCACTCATGGAAAAATTTCGTAATTGTAAGACCATGAAGTTATTTCTTCAAGAAAAACAAAGTATTCAACTTCAATCGCGTATTTAAAAGTAGTTTTCTAAAGTCAAGACCATCCAATTTTTCCGACACTTAAGTCATGATTCACTTTTTTTCCGGTAAAATGTACGAATATATAACATAATTATTCTTAAAAATTAAGCTTTCGATTGTAATGTGAATGTTTTCATTAAAAGAAAAAATAATCCAGTCATACCTTGCTGTAAAATTACGACAATACATTCTTTTTTGATAGCGTACGGTAAGAAAAATTGTTTCCAACGTTGACGTTATATTTAAGTATTAAGGAAAGTTCATGACATGAGAAAATATTTTTTATCCCGACAAAAAAGTAAATCGTTTTAAGAAAAATATCGTAATGAGAAAAATTTCGTAGGTAATAAAGCCCAATTTTTTAATTTTTGACGTAATTGTCGTAAATAAGATTTTCAAAATACTTCGCAATATTCGGACTTCTATTTGGAAAATGATCGTGACTTTTCACTTTAAACTTACGACTAGTTACTCCCAATGTCACGTACGATAACGGCGTGCATTCAGACAATAGCACTACCGAGTTACGGTATTAGGACCACGCTGACGATAAACTTTGTCGTAACTTTACGATGAGTAATGGATTTCAAAACTGACTTGTTCAGGGGAAAGTTATTTAATTTTTTTGTAAGTCAAAATATGACAAAGTCGTAATGTTATGACAATGACTTCATATATTTCAAGAAAGAAGTTGCACTAATATGAGAAAAAAGTCGGAATGTCTGATTCGGGAAATTTTGACTTTCTTTCTTTATACATTTTTTTAACAATATTTTTCTCGTACAATTATAAATTTGTTACATTAAGACTTTATTCTCGTAAATCAACCTTTCATTGTGACATATTTTGACGATTTTCCTTAAAACCTTTTTTTGTTTTTTTCGCTGTAAACATCCGACAAAGTTTAAGGAGTCGCAACAGTATTTATATATTTTTCAGGATAAAAATTGTCACTCATGGAAAAATGTCGTAATTGTAAGACCATGAAGTTATTTCTTCAAGAAGTATTTAAAAGTAGTTTTCTAAAGTCAAGACCATCCAATTTTTCCGACACTTTAGTCATAATTCACTTTTTTTCCGGTAAAATGTACGAATATATAACATGATTATTCTTAAAAATTAAGCTTTCGATTGTAATGTGAATGTTTTCGTTAAAACAAAAAATAATCCAGTCATACCACGCTGTAAAATCACGACAATACGTTCTTTTTTGATGGCGTACGGTAAGAAAAATTGTTCCCAACATTGACGTTATATTTAAGTATTAAGGAAAGTTCGTGACATAAGAAAACATTTTTTATCCCGACAAAAAAGTAAATAGTTTTAAGAAAAATATCGTAATGAGGAAAATTTCGTAGTAAATAAATCCCAATTTTAACATTTTTGACGTAATTGTCGTAAATAAGATTTTCAAAATACTTCGTAATGTTCGGACTTCTATTTGGAAAATGATCGTGACTTTACTTTAAACTTACGACTAGTTACTCCCAATGTGACGTACGATAACGGCGTGCATTCAGACAATAGCGGTATTAAGACCACGCTGACGATAAACTTTGTCGTAACTTTACGATGAGAAATGGATTTCAAAACTGACTCGTTCAGGGTAAAGTTATTATTTAATTTTTTTGTAAGTCAAAATATGACAAAGTCGTAATGTTACAACATTTAATTCCTGTTCTAGAAAAAAATCGTAATATGACAAAAAAAAGTCGTAGCGCTACGTCAGTTATATTTTTAGGTGAAGTTTTAATTGTGCTGTGTGAGTAAAAAAGTCGCATTGTCACAATAAAATTTTCAAGAAAATAATAATTTTTTCCCTTTGTACAATAATTCATAATTTAGAAAAAAAAAAGTAATTAAAAAAAAACGTTAAAAAGTCGTAATTGATTAACGTTAGAAAAAAGTCGTAAACTTTTTTGTGCCTCATTTTCAGAGGCAAAAAAGGTTGAAATTGTGCAAGAAAATTGTCTGAATGTTAGGTTTTGTAAATGTAAAATTATCTTTTTAAATCTTAATTTGACTGTAATAAGATTTAGTAATAATATTATGACTTTTGGTAATATTGTCAACTTTTTTCTGGCGAAGGCATTAGTTTAGTTTAGAAGGCAGCTGAGCTGCTGAGAAGAAGGTGTCAAGTTTGTCATCTGCAGAGCAGAAGTTTTCACTCCAAAATGAGATTTTTTTACTTAGCAGCTTTTATTTCAGCATTTTTATGGACATAAAATGTGAGTTTTCCCACCGTCCTTAAAGGCAACACATTCTTCACCAGTTGTTTCCTTCAATCAGGAAAAAAAAAGTCCAAATGTTATTGTTTTTTTTTTTGTCTTTTTGTCCCAAAAGTTTTGCCATGTTCCAAGAATAAGCTTTGTAACAAAGATCAAACCTCAGATTGTTTTGTAAAATATTTCAACATTTAGTGCCTTGTTTGGATGCTTGGACTGAATTGTAACAACACACTTTTGTTATTTTTAACTTTCAGTTGTTATGCTGTTTTTCTTGATGTTTTATTTACAAAGGGAATAAAGGTGATCACACTTGATGATGGGACTTCGGCTCCGTTTATTAAGCCACATACACACTTATTTAATCACATACTGAATCTGCACTGAAACAAACTGTGTGGATTACTTTGAGTGTGTGTGTGTGTATATATGTATATACACACACACATATATAAATATATACACACATATATATACATAAGAAATATGCATAAATATATATAAATAAATATATATATACATATTTATATATATATATACATATGTACATACATACATATGTACATACATATATACATACATATATATATACAGTGGTGCAAAAAAGTATTTAGTCAGCCACCGATTGTGCAAGTTCTCCCACTTAAAAGGATGACAGAGGTCTGTAATTTTCATCATAGGTACACTTCAACTGTGAGAGACAGAATGTGAAAAAAAAAATCCAGGAATTCACATTGTAGGAATTTTAAAGAATTTATTTGTAAATTATGGTGGAAAATAAGTATTTGGTCAACCATTCAAAGCTCTCACTGACGGAAGGAGGTTTTGTCTCAAAATCTCACGATACATGGCCCCATTCATTCTTTCCTCAACACGGATCAATCGTCCTGTCCCCTTAGCAGAAAAACAGCCCCATGCTTCACAGTAGGTATGGTGTTCTTGGGATGCAACTCAGTATTCTTCTTCCTCCAAACACGACAAGTTGAGTTTATACCAAAAAGTTCTATTTTGGTTTTCCCAATCCTCTCTGGCAAACTTCAAATGGGCCTGGACATGCACTGGATTAAGCAGGGGGACACGCCCGGCACTGCAGGATTTGATTCCCTGTCTGCGTAGTGGGTTACTGATGGTAACCTTTGGTCCCAGCTCTCTGCAGGTCATTCACCAGGTCCCTCCGTGTGGTTCTGGGTTTTTGGCTCACCGTTCTCATGATCATTTTGACCCCACGGGATGAGATCTTGCGTGGAGCCCCAGTGGTCTTGTCTTCCATTTTCTAAAAATTACTCCCACAGTTGATTTTTTTCACTCCAAGCTGCTTGCCTATTGTAGATCCACTCTTCCCAGTCTGGTGCAGGTCTACAATTCTTTTCCTGGTGTCCTTAGACAGCTTTTTGGTCTTGGCCATAGTGGAGTTTGGAGTCTGGCTGTTCGAGGCTGTGGACAGGTGTCTTTTATACAGATAACGAGTTCAAACAGGTGCCGAGTGGAGGACAGAAGAGCTTCTTAAAGAAGACGTTACAGGTCTGTGAGAGCCAGAGACCTTCCTTGTTTGAAGTGACCAAATTTTTATTTTCCACCATAATTTACAAATAAATTCTTTAAAATTGCGAGTTCCTGGAATTCTTTTTCACATCCTGTCTCTCACAGTTGAAGTGTACCTATGATGAACATTACAGACCTCTGTCATCATTTTAAGTGGGAAAACTTGCACAATCGGTGGTAAATGCATTTAAAAACAAATACAAATACTGTTTTACTCTTTTATTTATTTTTTCTTGCCAGGTTATTGTTCAGATGATAGCAAAAAACATGATGGATGATGAATATAACAAACAGGCTTTTTCTTTGGAATTCAGCATAGTAACATAAAACAATTAAAGTATCTAAAAAGAAAACAACTGCTCAAGATTATTTTCCACACACACACACACGCACACACACACACACACACACACACACACACACACACACACTTGGGAGGATATGCAGAGTCATGAAATGTGCACGCCACAACTGAACATGAAATCCTGTCACTAGTTATTGCCCATATTATTCATAATAATAATAATAATGATGAAAAGATTGTATGACTTAGTTGATTGTGCTTGTTAGGAACACAAAAAGTTATGTTGCTGCACAAAAGGCCTCACGGGAGAAAAACGGAGGTAGCAAAAGAAAAAGAACTCTATGCAGGGTTTAAAATGGGCTCAAACTGCCTTTCTGACGTCAGCCACCAGAGGGCGCCAGAGTGAGGCGCCGCGCAGACAGTCGCCCAACAAAAGAACTTCTTAATGAAAACAAATAAAACACATGGAATTGACTTTTAAAAGACCTTCACTGAGAGAGAAACCACATTTCTGTCGCATCATCTGGACTCTTCTTTTTGCGGATGGTTGAAGATTTTATTTGATATATTTTCCACGGAAAGTGTCCGAGTGATGGTCTCACCAAAGTTACAAACGTGGCGTGAAAATCATCCTCGTAAAACATCCCAAGAATATTGCTGAGTCATCTCGGCCATCATCATTAAAAATAAAAAAAATAAAAGCCACTTTTTTTTGTGCAAAAGAACGTGAAAAGTTGATATGAGAAAAGTACTAGTGTTACTACAGTATAGGAAAAAGTACTGCCAGCGGCCAGCAGGGGGCGACTGCAATGAAAAGTAATGACTTCTTGCATGACTTACAGAGAGATGGTTTCCTTCCAGAATGACAAACACTCACACTTCTTTCCTTCAATTGTTTCCAACCTCACAACACGCCATCTTGCACGTCCTCTAACCGACCCTCCTGCTAATCAATCGATCAATAAATGATATTCAACTGCTCATCTTGCCGTTAAAATCGTCAAACTCCTCGTTTTGCGCGTCGACGGCAAGAAGTCCACAGCGCTCATAGCAGCAATTGTTCATGGAATCTTTTGTGCAATTTTATTCTCTCCAAAATAAAAACAAAGGCAATCAAAAGAAGACTTGATGAAATGTCTCAGGTGTGTTATTTCAATATAAATTACTCCCAAGGTGACGTCCGATAACGGCGTGCAGTCAGACAATAGTTAGGGCGTTAGGACCACGCTGACAAGAAACTTTGTCGTAACTTTACGATGAGTAGTGGATTTCAGAATTGATTTGTTCAGGGGAAAAACACCAAAAAAGTCAAAATATGACAAAAAAAGTCGGAATGTTACGACATTTAAATCATGTTCTAGAAATAATTCGTAATATGACAAAAAAAATCGTAGCGCTACGTCAAAGTTGTATTTGTTAGGTAAAGTTTTAATTGTAGTGCGAGTAAAAAGTTGCATTGTTGCAATAAAATTTTCAAGAAAATACGATTTTTTTCTTTGTACAATAAGTCATAATTTTGGTAAAAAAAAAGGTATTTTAAAAAAACTAGTAAAAAGTCTTAATTGATTAACGTTAGAAAAAAGTCGTAAACTTTTTCCGTACAATAAAGTCATGATTTTGTAGTTCAAACTCATAATTTATGAAAACAGGAAAAAAGTCAGAACATTTTTTGTAGAATTAAGTCAGAAACTAGAAGAAAAAAGTTGTAATTAAATTCAATTAAATGATTTTCATTTAAAAGAAAGTCTCAAAATTGTAGTCATTTTTAATGAAATGTAACAATATGAAAAAAATTGATTTTGTTCGTACACGAGAGTCATAATTTTGAATTTAAGTCGGAATTGTTAAAAAGAGGAAAAAAGTCGTAAACTTTTTCCATACAATAAAGTCATGATTTTGTAGTTCAAAGTCATAATTTATGAAAACAGGAAAAAAGTCAGAACATTTTTCGTAGAATAAAGTCAGAAACTAGAAGAAAAAAGTTGTAATTAAATTCAATCAAATGATTTTAATTTAAAACAAAGTCTCAAAATTGTAGCGATTTTTAATGAAAATCAAAAAAATTTGATTTTGTTCGTACACGAAAGTCATAATTTTGAAATAAAGTCGTAACTGATGAAAACATAAAAAAAGTCATAACATTTTTCGTAGAATAAAGTCAGAAATTGGAAGAAAAATGTTGTAATTAAATTCTATCAAATGATTTTAATTTAAAACAAAGTCTCAAAATTGTAGTCATTTTTAATTAAATGTAAAAATATGAAAAAATTTGATTTTGTTCGTACACGAAAGTCATAATTTTGAAGTAAAGTCGGAATTGTAAAAAAGAGGAAAAAAGTCGTAAACTTTCTTCGTACATGTGAGAGTTTTGAAGAAAAAAGTGTCAATAAAAAAAGTCATAAGAACAAAATCGGAACTAACTCATAATGTTCGGAAATATGAGAAAAAAGTTGTTTTATGCCGAAGTTAGGTTTGTCGAGTAAAAAGTTGCAATGTTGCAAAAAGTTGTTGTTTTTAAGTAAATGTAATAGTCTGATAAAAATACTTTTTTGTGCCCTTAAGTCAAGTTTTTTTTAAAGAAAAAACTTGATAAATGTGAAAAAAAGTCAAACTTTTTCCATGCAATAAAGTCACGATTTTGTAGTTAAGTCGTAATTGATTAAAATAGGAAAAAGGTCACAACAATTTTCGTAATTTTTTAGATTTTTGAAGAAAAAAGTTGTAATTTAATTTAATCAAATTTTTTTTTTAAGTTTTTTTGTTTGCAACTAAATAATCAAATTTTTTTTTTAAATAAAGTATTTATATTGTAGCTATTTTTAATGAAATGTAACAATCTAACAAAAATGCTTTTGTTCGAACACAAAAGTCATAATTTTAAAGTAAAGTCGTAATTGTTAAAAATAGGGCAAAAGTCGTAAACTTTCTTCGTACACGTACGTGATAGTTTTGAAGAAAAAAGCGGCAATAAAAAAATGTCATAAGAACAAAGTCGGAACTACGTACGACACATAATGTTCGGAAATATGAGAAAAAAGTTGTAGTGTCATGCTGAAGTTAGGTTTGTCGAGTAAAAAGTTGCAATGTCGCAAAAAAGTTGTAGTTTTTAAGCAAATGTAATAGTCTGAGAAAATTATTTTTAAATGTAAAAACTTGATAAAAGTTGGACAAAATTCATAAACTTTTTCCATGCAATAAAGTCGCAATTCTGTCATAATTGATAAAAATAGGAAAAAAGTCATGACATTTTTCGTAATTCATTTAAATTTTTAAGAAAAAAGTAGTAATTAAATTTAACCAAATCATTTTTTTATTTAGTTTTTTTTGTTTGCAATAAAATAATAAAAAAAAAATTTTGAAGACAAAATCTGTAAATTGTAGTCATTTTTAAGAAAATGTAATAATCTGAAAAAAAAAATGCTTTTGTTTATACATGAAAGTCATAATTTTGAAGTGAAGTCAAGTAGTAATTGTTAAAAATAGAAAATAGTTGTAAACTGTATTTGTAGAATAAAGTTAGAAAAAAAGTTGTAATTAAAAATATTTATAGGATTTTTCTTTACATTTTAAGTCATCATTTTTAAGAAAAAAATCATAAGAACAAAGTCGTAACTAAGTGAGTCAACACGGAAGTTGTGAAATGAGAAAAAAGTCGTAATGTTATGTCGAAGTTATCAGAGTTTGAGGAAAAAGTTGCAATGTCACAAAATTAAAGTTGTTAAAAAAACGTAACAGTCGTAAATATCAACAAAACGTCGTTATGTGACAAAACTTCGTAATGGGAAAAAATGTGTGTGAAAACGTAATGTGACGAAACGTCAAAAAGTGACAAAACGTAATGTGACAAAATGTCGTAATGTGACAAAACGTCATAATGTGACAAAACGTCGTAATGTGACAAAACATCGTAATGTGACAAAACATCGTAATGCTCCGTCAAAGTTATATTTGTTGGGGAAAAAAGTAATCGTATGAGACAAACATTGCAATGTTGCAAACAAGAAAATGTAATGGTGAGAAAAAAATTCAAGAAAAAAGTCGTAATGAAAAAATAAGCAAAATGTTGTCAGAATAAAAAGTCGTATTTGTACGACAAGTCTTTTTTTTTTCCCCAAAAAATATTTGCAATATAAGGATTTTTTTTTGAGGAAGAAGTTGAAATGTCACAAAACTAAAGTCCTTAAAAAACTGTAATAAAGTCGTAAAGATCAACAAAACGTCGTAATGTGACCATGTGGCATAACATAATGTGACAAATTGTCGTAATGTGACAAAATGCCGTAATGTGACAAAACGTCGTGTTGTGACAAAACGTTGTGACAAAACGTCGTAATATGACAAAACGTCGTATTATGACAAAACGTTGTAATGTGACAAAACGTCGTATTGTGACAAAACGTAATGTGACAAAACGTTGTAATATGACAAAACGTCGTTTTGTGACAAAACGTTGTGACAAAACGTCGTAATATGACAAAACGTCGTATTGTGACAAAACGTTGTAATGTGACAAAACGTCGTAATATGACAAAACGTCGTATTGTGACAAAACGTTGTAATGTGACAAAACGTCGTAATATGACAAAACGTCGTATTGCGACAAAACGTCGTAATATGACAAAACGTGGTATTGTGACAAAAAGTCGTAATGTGACAAAACGTAATGTGACAAAACGTCGTAATGTGACAAAACGTCGTAATGTGACAAAACGTCGTATTGTGACAAAAAGTCGCAATGTGACAAAACGTTGTAATGTGACAAAACGTCGTAATGCTCCGTCAAAGTTATATTTGTTGTGGAAAAAAGTAATCGTATGAGACAAACATTGCAATGTTGCAAACAAAAAAATGAAATGGTGAAAAAAATTTCAAGAAAAAAGTCGTAATGAAAAAATAAGCAAAAAGTTGTCAGAATAAAAAGTCGTATTTGTACGACAAGTCTTTTTTTCTTCAAGAAAAATATTTGCAATATAAGGATTTTTTTTTACCGAGAGTAAAATTACATTCGTACTGAAATAAACGTAAAAAGACCGATACTACTTTTGTAACATTACGACAAAAAGTTCCTTCAGCGTGATCCAAACGTCGTCGGCGTGATTTTCACCTTCGTACTTTTGTGTCGCTATCGTCGTCATAGCAACAGTTTACCGACCCGCCTCTTTGACGAGTCGTCAGCATAAAAAAGTTCAGTTACACGAGAAGGCCCAACGAGCGTCACTTCCTGTCGCCAGGCAAACACCGCACGGATGACTTCCTGTGCGGTGGGCGGAGCCTATTCACCGACAGGAAGTAGGCCTCGCCACTCGTCAGATTGACGTCCATAAATAAATCACGAGTTGAAGTCTCTGGAATGTTCGCTGGAAAGTTTTTTTGAGGTGGACTTCATTTTTACGTTTCCCCGCCAAAATAAGAGTCCTTTCAAAATAAGAGCGATGTCATTTTTTCCCCCCAGTTGGCGGTGGAGCGTATTGCACACAAAAAGTGGCGTGGCGGCACAAACCTGCAGTTCCTGAGGTGGCCTCAACGCGCCGATGAAGGCACGCCGTGGGAAGACCGGGGAGGTGGAGCGAGGCTGCAGCAATGCATTCTGGGTGAAAAACAAACAAACCCCGAACTCAAGGGAAAAAGGCTCCTCCTACTGACTTCCTGTCGTCACGCCACCAAGATGGCGTCTCAGCTGCTCCACGACTTGCGGTTCTCGCCTCTCAGGACGGGGACGTGACCCGGGGCGCCGACGTCCTGCGTCCGCCGCCCGTTGCGGTCTCGGCGCGTCAGGCGGTCCGGGCGAACCATCACGCCGTGCGCCGCTCGACACTGGAAGTAGCGGCGTCCCCCGACCGAGCCGTCGTGTTTGCCTGCGAGGAGGACAGAGGGCGTGAGGTCCGGACCGGGACGCCGGCTCCTGATTGGCCGCCTTACCCACTGGGGAGTCCAGCTCCACCCCCGCCCACACGCCCTCCGCAAACTGCGTGGCTCCCACGTAGCGCACCGTGCCCGCCTTGCTGCTGCCGATGGTCACGTGGACGCCCTCCGTCAGCCAGTCGGGCGCCGCGTCGTCACGGCAACGCTCCCCCCCGTCCGCCGGGCCCACTTGAGCCGGAGTCTGCACGGAGAGGAAGTCGTCTGCGGTCACGCCGTTGCGGTGGGGAGGGGGGGCGGCGGCGGCGTCCGCGGCGAGCAGGGAGGAGGACGATGAGGGCGAGGGCTGCAGGGCGTCGGACAGGGTCGCCGTGGAGACGCTAGCGGAGAAGTAGCCGCTGGACGACTGGCTGAGCGGGCTGAGGGGGGCGCTGTCATGCGGGTCATGCACAGGAAGAGGCGGGACTTCCGACAGGTCGGACCGGCGGTCTCTGGGCGGGGCTCGCAGGAGGGCGGCCTGGTTGCCGTAGCGACAGGAGGGCACAGAGGGACAGCATGCCAGACAAAACAGTCGTCAGCTCGGCCGACGCGACCCGACAACACTGGATCTCCTTCAAAGGCTTCGCTACACGTCTTAAAATCTCAACCGGATTCTGAGTTATCAATCATTGTCAACATGTTAGCATAAACACTTTGCTTCATATATTTATAATTATATACCAAAAACTCACCCCTGTTACTTTTGTTGCCATAGCAACCTGTACAAAATGATGTGTTGACATATGTATATATATATATATATATATATACATACACACACATATATATGTATATATATATACACACACAAATATGTGTATATGTATATATATGTAAATCTGAATATATGACAATATATATGAATAATTTGTAAATATTTTCTTGTGTATATATATACATGTATATACATTGTATAATATATATGATTAATTATATACATAAACAATATATAGTAGTATTCCATATATACAAATATATTTAATTATATCATTGATTTATATATAAATTATATTTTATATGTACATTATATATTAAAATATGATTCATCCATCCATCCATTTTCTACCGCTCATTCCCTTTCGGGGTCGCGTGTATATATAACTAAAATACCACTATATATGTAATTTGTATTTTTATTAATATAAAATGAATATGATTCATTTTATATTAATAAAAATATAAATTACATATATAGTGGTATTTTAGTTATATATACATATATATATATATATATATATATATATATATATATATATATATATACATATATATATATATATATATATACACACACATACACACACACACACACACACTTACACACATGCATTTATATATGTACATAAAATATATTATTATATGTTAATACAAATATATATTACATATATAGTGGTATTTCAGTTATATATATATATATATAATATGTATACATATATATCAAATTTGTTTGTATATAATATATATATATATAATTCGTTCATATATATACATTGTATGTGTGTACATATATACATACATATATAATATATTATATCTTAAAAAAAAATATATATATATATATACACACACACACATGCGTTTATATATGTACATAAAATATATTATTATATGTTAATACAAATATATATTACATATATAGTGGTATTTCAGTTATGTATATATATATACATACATATATATAATATATATATACATACATACGTATATATAATATATATATATACATACATATATAATATATATACATATTTATCAAATTTGTTTGTATATAATATATATATATATATATATAATTTGTTTATATATACACATTGTATGTGTGTACATATATACATACATATATAATATATTATATCTTAAAATAAAATATACATACACACACACACACACACACACACACACACACGCGTTTATATATGTACATAAAATATATTATTATATGTTAATACAAATATTTATTACATATATAGTGGTATTTCAGTTATATATATATATATATATAATATATACATATATATTACATTTGTTTGTATAATATATATATATATATAATTTGTTCATATATATACATTGTGTGTGTACATATATACATACATATATAATATATTATATCTTAATAAAAATAAACATTACATATATAGTGATATTTCAGTTAAATATATATAATTTGTTCACATATATATACATATATTTTATGTTTGTACTTTTATACATACAACATTTATTATATATATTACATATATAGTAGTATTTCAGTTAGATATACATGTGTGTACATATATATATTAAATAAATGTTAATAAAAATATATATTACATACATAGTGATATTTCAGTTTATTTTAAAATGTCATTTCTGGTAAAAAGTGAAATGGCCCTTTTATGTTAAATTACATAAAAATTACATAAAAGGTAAAAAAAAACTGAGGCAAGACGAGATATAAACATGAACACAAAAGTACGAAAAAAAAAAAAAATGCTAAAAAGGTTAATGAAGGTTTTGTGATGGTGACAGTTTGACTCTGGAATAGATTATTTTACTACTTGTGCGGAAAAGTTACTATTTTGTGCTTGTTATTAAAAAAATAACGATCATTAAAAAAGCTATTTACAATATTGTACTTTATCGGTGAAGGAGGTGCAGTGTGTAAGTGGACAGAAAAAGAAGATGGAGGCCAAGAGAAGCGTCCTTACCGTGTTGTCCGCCTTCATCTTGCCATCGTCGCCCCCTGGAGGCGACAGGATGCGGGGCACGTGCTGAGGGACGGACAAACAAGCGTCAACGCCGGTGTCTGAGCCACCCTGGCGGCCATCTTTGCCCACCTGCTGGCTGGGCGGCGACGGCCTCAAACCCTTCTTGTCGTCCCGCGCCGGGAACAGAGACTTGAGCAGTTTGGGCATCTGAGGAACCAACGCCTTCACTGAAAGATAAGAGGCAGCGAGTCCTGAGCGACCTAGGGGCGGGGGCCAGGAAGCAGGAGGAGGAAGGAGGAGGAAGGAGGCGAGGAATCAAGGAGGTAGAGGAGGTGTGAAAGATTAGAAGCGAAGCAGAAGAATGGCAAAAAACACCAAAATAACAACAGGCTGAAGCCGCAGGGGATTACTTTCACTTTCCTTTCCTGCCCTTGGTTGGGACTTGAGATCAGAAAGGAAACAAAGCTTCACATTTTTGAACCTGACAGCACACGGCCAGGTGGAGCGCACAGGAAGCAGACGGAATGGGGGGGAGGAGCCTACCTTGCTCCGCCTCCTGGTCGTTTGTGCCGATGACGGCGGAGGGCGGGCTGGAGGAGGGGGGGCAGTAGGTGGAGGGCGAGGAGGCGGGGCGGGGGAGGGGGCGGTGGAACTGAGAGGGCATGAAGATGTCCTGTTGGCTCTCCCATCGACCCTGATGACACAGAATAACCATGTCATACATAACACATTCACATTATAGATCAATACATTCACATTATAGATCAATACATTCACATTATAGATCAATACATTCACATTATAGATCAATACATTCAAACAATTAGCAATGCATTAATTAATTCAACTGAGCATCATGCATGTAATAATTAGTATATAAATATGTATTATAATATATAATTGTAGTATACATTGTTATAATTATACTTATATATAATGATATACTTATATATATAATCATAGTATAAATAATTATAATTAAGAATTATACTTATATATAATTATACACTAACAATATATACTTATAGTGTACATTATAATTCATAAATTATGAATTATAATGTAAACTATAATTATATATTGTTAGTCTATAATTGTATATAAGTACAATTATCAATTTTAATAATGTATACAACTATATATTATTAGTACATCATTATAATAAAGTATAATTATAAATAATACATCTACCTATATAAAAAGATGTACTAATAATATATAATTATTGTATACATTATTATAATTAATAAGTATACTTATATATAATTATATAATAATAATATAAAATTATTATATACATTACCATAGTTAATAATTATACTTATATATAGTTATATAATAATATTATATAATTATAGTATACATTATTATAATTAATAAGTATACTTATATATCATTATTTACTAACAATATATAAATATAGTATACAATATAATTAATAAATATACTTATATATAATTATATACCAACAATATATAATTATAATATACATTATAATTAATAATTACACTTACATATATTGATGTACTAATAATATAGAATTATTGTATACATTATTATAATTATTGTATACAATATTATAATTAATTATTATATAATTATATAATAATAATATAAAATTATTGTATTCATTATCATAATAAATAATTACACTTATATATAGTTATATACTAATAATATCTCATTATAGTATACATTATTATAATAATAATTATAATATATATAATTATAAAATAATTTATAATTATAGTATACATTATTATAATGACTAATTATACTTCTACATAATTATTGTATATATTATATTTAATAATTATACTTATAATGATATACTAATAATATACCATTATTGTATAATTTATCATAATTAATAAATATACTTATATAGTCACATACTAATAATATAGAATTATAGTATAATACAAGCATTATAATTCATAATCATATTCATATATAATTATGTACTAATAATTATAGTATACATTATTATAATCAATAATCATACTCATATATAATAATAGTATACATTATTTTAATGAATAATTAGCACTGTTCACAATCAACTCCTCCAGGTGTGACTGCTGACTCAGCAGTTCTTCCTGCTATAACAAGCCTGTCTGTGTCGCTGCGGAGTTGTACCATGTGACCAGCTTCTGACTTTTTCAGGCACTCCACATCATTAACACATGCACTGCTACACAATAACAGCCTAATTATTGCCTCGTCATCTTATACATCTCCCTAAACATGATAGGAATAATTGTAATGTACACTGTAGGTATGCTGTGCTGTGTATGCTCTCTTATCAACACACAATCAAGCATTAAAAGGACATTAATTATGTTTGTTATTGAAGGATTGATGATTAAATTGTGCAGGCTTGTGTACATAACGAGTGTGTGTGTGTACGTGTGTGTGTGTTACCTTGTCCTCCAGCAGGCAGTTTGTGGACAGGTCCTGTCTGCTTCCAGACAACTGAGGATGGACAAACGCATCACGTTGATAACAAATTATCGACAATATGACAAAGGATCCTCGTTACAGTAAAAACTACATTGTGCAAACTGCATGAAAAGTGCTGATGTGGCATATTTTTTTTCCCCCCACGCTTTTTGACAAAAGGAAATGTTCACAACGTTGTTTCCTGCTCATCTTTTTGTCACCTGATGTTTATTGTTTTTAAGTAAGAAAGTGTGTGAACTGTGTTCATGTATAGATTTAGATTGCTGTACTTGAAGTAAAACAAGCACAGCACCTTTAATTAGCGTTAACAGTTGTGGCTGTAGGCAACCTCCTTATGGCGTCTTTAAAAAAAGATTAAAAACCTCACAAGATTGCTGTATTTGAAGTAATATCCGCACAACACCTGTTGGTTTTTCATTGGCGTCAGGTCAAAAACATCAACATTAGCTGTAGTGGCTGTAGTCAACCTCCTGATGTCTTACAAAAAGTATAACTTCATAAGATTGCTGTATTTGAAGTAATATAAGCATATAAGCACAACACCTGTCTGTCTTTGATTAGCCGAGGGTCATAAACATTAGCTTTAGCAGCAGTGGCTGTAGGCAACCTCCTGATGTAGTATTTGAAAAAAAAAAAAACAACATTAGGCATTAACTTTACATGATTTTAGTATTAAAAGTAACATAACCAAAACGCCTGTAGGTCTTGTGGTGAAAAAAAACCATTAGCAATAACTGCAGTGGCTGTAGGCAACCTCCTGATGTAGTATTAGAAAAAAACTAACAAAAAAACTCCCCAACATTTTGTATTAAATTACAATATTATAATATTAAAAGTGACATAAGCAAAACACCTGTAGGTATTTGATTAGCGCAGGGTAAAAAAACATTAGCATTAGCAGCAGTGGCTGTAGGCAACCTCTTGATGTCGTCTTTAAAAAAACAAAAACAACTTTAATAACTTCATACGATTGCTGTGTTTGAAGTAAAATTAACACAGTTCATTCTTTGATTGGCCTCAGGTCAAAGAATTTTAGTATTTTGTTTTAACTTTAATTTTAAACAGCAATTTTAGTAAGACGTGTATAAACTTTGTTCATGTTTTAGGTTTAGATTGCTGTATATGAAGTAATACAAGCAAAATACCTTCACAAGATTGTAGTATTTGAAGTAATACATCAGTAGGTATATAACTACTGAGAGGCCAAAGAACATTAGAATTGGTAACTGTGGCTGTAGGCAACCTATCCCCCCAAAACAACATTTGTATTGACTTCAATTTTCAACAGCAGTTTCAGTAAGAAGTGTGTAATCTTCATGTGTTACCCGGTTTACAGACGGGGAGCTGATACTCCGTCTGTTACTTCGGCCTCTTGCAGCAAGCTGTTCCTTCACTGCTACTTCCTGGGAGAGGGAGAGACGGCGAGAAAGAGAGGGGTGTGTGTGTGTGTGTGTGTGGGGGGGGGGGGGGGGGGGGGGGGGGCGAGAGAGAGGGGTGGGGGGTGTGGAACAGAGAGAGAGAGAAAGAGAGAGACATAGGGAGAGGGATAAAGAGAGAGAGAGGGAGGGGGAGAGACAGAGGGAGATAGGGAGATAGATAGATAGAGGGAGCGGGATAGTAAGAGGGATGGATAGAGGGAGAGAGAGGAAGAGGGATGGATAGAGGGGGGAGAGGGATAGATAGAGGGGGGGAGAGAGAGCGAGCGAGATATAGAGGGAGAGAGCGAAAGAGAGGGGGAGGGAGGGAGGGAGGGAGAGAAAGAGAGAGAGAGAGAAGGGTGGGACAGAGAGAGAGAGAGAGAGAAAAAGAGAGACAGAGGGAGAGGGATAGATAGATAGAGGGAGAGAGCGATAGTGAGAGGGATAGATAGAGGGAGAGAGAGAGTCAGTGAGAGGTGGAGGGAGGGAGAGAGAGGGAGAGCAAGAGAGTGAGAAAGAGAGAGAAGGTGGGACAGACAGAAAGAAAGAAGGAAAGAAAGAGAGAGAGAGACAGAGGGAAATAGAGAAAGATAGTGAGAGAAAGATAGCGAGAGGGAGATTGATAGAGGGATAGGTAGAGGGAGAGAGAGCGAGCGAAAAGTGGAGGGAGAGCGAGAGGGAGAGCAATAGAAAGAGAGAAGGGTAGGACAGAAAGAGAGAGAGAGAGAGACAAAGGGAGAGAGAGAAAAATAGAAAAAGGGTGAGAGAGATAGAGGGATAGTGGGAGGGAGAGAGAGCGAGCGAAAGGTGATGGAGAGAGTGAGCGAGTGTGAGAGAGAGAAGGATGGGACAGAAAGAGAGAGAGGGGGACATGGAGAGAGAGGAAAAATAGAGAGATAGAGAGATAGACAGAGGGAGAGCAATAGTGAGAGGGATAGAGGAAAAGAGAGATCGAGTGAGAGGTGGAGGGAGAGGGATAGAGAGAGCAAGAGAGTGAGAGAGAGAGAAGGTGGGATAGAAAGAAAGAAAGAAAGAAAGAGAACGAGAGAGAGAGAGAGAGAGAGAAAGAGAGAGGGGAAATAGAGAAAGATAGTGAGAGAAAGATAGCGAGAGGGAGATTGATAGAGAGAGGGATAGAGGGAGAGAGAGAATAGAGATAGAGGGAAAGCAAGAGAGAGAGAGGGATAGATAGAGGGAGAGAGCAAGCAAAAGGTGGAAGGAGACAGGGAAAGTAAAAGAGAGAGAGAGAAGGGAAGGACAGAAAGAGAGCGAGAGTGACAAAAAGAGAGAAAAATAGAGAGAGGAAGAGAGGGATAGAGGGATAATGAGAGGGATTGATAGAGGGAGAGAGAGAGCAAGCAAAAGGTGGATGGAGAGAGAGAGAGAGAGAGACGGGTGGGACAGAAAGAGAGAGAGAAAAATAGAGAGAAGGAGAGTGATAGAGGGAGAGGGAGAAGCACACGTACGTCAGTCGTGTCTCCTTATAAGGGCGTGAGGATGACATTTACTCAGGTGACCAGGTTACCTGTCTGAGGCGATCCAGCGTGAGGATGTTCTCCAGACTGAGCACGCTCCTGAGGTACTTCTCGATGGCGGCCTCGTCGTCCGCTGACTGGCTGCTGTGGGCGCTGGCGGCCAGGCGGGCCAGCATCTCCCTGTCCTCGGTCCCGGGGGCGTCCTGCTTCAGGAGACATCCAGCATGGCGTATAGAGACTTTACAGAGGAGGGGGAATATGTGCTCCGGCCTCACCCCGGGGACGTTGGACACCACCTCGAAGGTGACGCCGCAGCCGGGGATGTTGCTGCGGGCCGACATCCTCCTCAGGAAGTTGTGCGCGAAGCCCTGGCGCCCGGGGTTGACGTTGACGCAGATCCTCTTCCGCAGGACCAGCTGCATGTCGGCGGGGTGGCTGAGCTGCACCACCGCTCGGACGGTGAGGAACACGCGGTTGTCGGGCCAGGCGCCCCCTCGGCTGAGCTGGGGGCTCTCGTGGACGGTGGAGTCCCAGGACGCCTCCGCCTTCACCTGAAGGGGATGGCCGAGCGCACGATTAGGGGGGAAAAAGAAATGACTCCGGCAATGACGCGGGGTTCGCCTGACCTCGCCGTCGTAGTGTTTGACAATCTGCAGGTCGAAGAAGTCGTCCTCGTCTTCGCCGCACAGCGTGGCGTCCCAGCCCCCCGCCTCGGGAACCTCGAACTGGTCCTGAGAGCTGAGGTCGTCGGCTGCATCAAACACAAAGTGATGGAAAAATAAGGTAGGACAGAAAGAGAGAGAGACAAAAGGGTTTAGCTCGGTTGGTAGAGCGGCCATGCCAGCAACTTGAGGGTTGCAGGTTCGATTCCCGCTTCTGCCAACCTAGTCACTGCCGTTGTGTCCTTGGGCAAGACCTGCTCCCAGTGCCACCCACACTGGTTTGAATGTAACTTAGATATTGGGTGTCACTATGTAAAGTGCTTTGAGTCACTAGAGAAAAAGCGCTATATAAATATAATTCACTTCACTTCATATAAAACAAGGACTGAAAATAATTTTAAAAACTACTGGGGGGGGGGTGCCAGTAGATACCGAAAATTCTTTATACAAACCCCGTTTCCGTATGAGTTGGGAAATTGTGTTAGATGTAAATAAGCGTTTTCCGTTCGGGCTCCAGTACTCTGGAATGCCCTCCCGGTAACAGTTCGAGATGCTACCTCAGTAGAAGCATTTAAGTCTCACCTTAAAACTCATCTGTATACTCTAGCCTTTAAATAGACCTCCTTTTTAGACCAGTTGATCTGCCGCTTCTTTTCTTTCTCCTATGTCCCCCCCTCCCTTGTGGAGGGGGTCCGGTCCGATGACCATGGATGAAGTACTGGCTGTCCAGAGTCGAGACCCAGGATGGACTGCTCGTCGGGACCCAGGATGGACCGCTCGCCTGTATCGATTGGGGACATCTCTACGCTGCTGATCCGCCTCCGCTTGAGATGGTTTCCTGTGGACGGGACTCTCGCTGCTGTCTTGGATCCGCTTTGAACTGAACTCTCGCGGCTGTGTTGGAGCCACTATGGATTGAACTTTCACAGTATCATGTTAGACCCGCTTGACATCCATTGCTTTCGGTCCCCTAGGGGGGGGCGGGGGGGGGGGGGGGGGTTGCCCACATCTGAGGTCCTCTCCAAGGTTTCTCATAGTCAGCATTGTCATTGGCGTCCCACTGGATGTGAATTCTCCCTGCCCACTGGGTGTGAGTTTTCCTTGCCCTTTTGTGGGTTCTTCCGAGGATGTTGTAGTCGTAATGATTTGTGCAGTCCTTTGAGACATTTGTGATTTGGGGCTATATAAATAAACATTGATTGATTGATCGATAAATATAAACGGAATACAAAGATTTGCAAATCCTTTTCAACCCATATTCAGTTGAATATGCTACAAAGACAACATATTTGATGTTCAAACTGATAAACATTTTTTTGTCGTTGCAAATAATCATTAACTTTAGAATTTGTTGCCAGCAACACGTGACAAAGAAGTTGGGAAAGGTTGCAAAAAATACTGATAACGTTGAGGAATGCTCATCAAACACTTATTTGGAACATCCCACAGGTAATTGGGAACAGGTGGGTGCCATGATTGGGTATAAAAACAGCTTCCATAAAAATGCTCAGTCTTTCACAAGATAGGATGGTGCGAGGTACACCCCTTTGTCTACAACTGCGTGAGCAAATAGTCAAACAGTTTAAGAACAACGTTTCTCAAAGTGCGATTGCAAGAAATTTAGGGATTTCAACATCTACGGTCCATAATATCATCAAAAGGTTCAGAGAATCTGGAGAAATCAGTCCACGCAAGCGGCATGGCCGGAAACCAACATTGAATGACCGTGACCTTTAATCCCTCAGACGGAACGACATCAATCTCTAAAGGATATCACCACAAGGGCTCAGGAACACTTCAGACAACCACTGTCACTAAATACAGTTGGTTGCTACATCTGTAAGTGCAAGTTAAAGCTCTACTATGGAAAGCGAAAGCCATTTATCAACAACATCCAGAAACGTCGCCGGCTTCTCTGGGCCCGAGATCATCATAGATGGATTGATGCAAAGTGGAAAAGTGTTCTGTGGTCTGACGAGTCCACATTTCAAATTATTTTTGGAAATATTCAACATCGTGTCATCCGGACCAAAGGGGAAGCGAAACATCCAGACTGTTATCGACGCAAAGTTGAAAAGCCAGCATCTGTGATGGTATGGGGGTGCATTAGTGCCCAAGGCATGGGTAACTTACACATCTGTGAAGGCATCATTAATGCTGAAAGGTACATACAGGTTTTGGAACAACATATGCTGCCTTCTTTTCATGGACGCCCCTGCTTATTTCAGCAAGACAATGCCAAGCCACATTCAGCAAGTGTTACAACAGCGTAGCTTTGTAAAAAAAGAGTGCGGGTACTTTCCTGGCCCGCCTGCAGTCCAGACCTGTCTCCCATGGAAAATGTGTGGCGCATTATGAAGCGTAAAATACGACAGCGGAGACCCCGGACTGTCGAACGACTGAAGCTCTACATAAAACAAGAATGGGAAAGAATTCCACTTTCAAAGCTTCAACAATTAGTTTTTCCTCAGTTCCCAAACGTTTATTGAGTGCTGTTAAAAGAAAAAGTGATGTAAAACATTGGTGAACATGCCCTTTCCCAACTACTTTGGCACGTGTTGCAGCCATGAAATTCCAAGTTAATTATTATTTGCAAAAAAAAAAAAAATAAGTTTATGAGTTTGAACATCAAATATGTTGTCTTTGTATTGCATTCAATCAATCAATCAATCAATGTTTATTTATATAGCCCCAAATCACAAATGTCTCAGAGGACAGCACAAATCATCACGACTACGACGTCCTCGGAAGAACCCACAAAAGGGCAAGGAAAACTCACACCCAGTGGGCAGGGAGAATTCACATCCAGTGGGACGCCAGTGACAATGCTGACTATGAGAAACCTTGGAGAGGACCTCAGATGTGGGCAACCACTCCCCCCCCCCCTCTAGGGGACCGAAAGCAATGGATGTCGAGCGGGTCTAACATGATACTGTGACCCATATTCAATTGAATATGGGTTGAAAAGGATTTGCAAATCATTGTATTCCGTTTATATTTACATCAAACGCAATTTTCCAACTCATATGGAAACGGGGTTTGTACTTCTACTACTAATAATTATTTCCGAGACTTGGAAAACGGTGCGGCTAATTTATGGATTTTTCTTCGCTGACAGCCATAATGCAAATAATAAAAAAAAAATTAAAAAACAAGCAAAGACACAGAAAAGATATGTCATTTTTTTTCTATGGCTGGTCTTTGTTGACCCTGCGATGAGTGGCGACTTGTCCAGGGTGTATATCGCCTTCCGCCCGAGATAGACTCCAGAACCCCCCGCAACCCCAAAAGGGACAAGCGGTAGGAAATGGATGCATGGAAGGTGCTGCATCGCCCTTCTGTTCAGAGCTTTGAACAGGAAGTAGAAGTGCCGTTCCATTATGTTATTTAAGGCGGTCTGTCAATAACGTTTTTAGCATTCAATCAGATATTATTGTGAGGTTTAGTATTAGTCTTCATAAATGTTTTTTTTGT
>NC_084612.1:80017012-80059512 GCF_033978795.1 Nerophis ophidion | reverse complement strand
CTGTATTTGAGTTTGACACCCCCGGTGTAGACTAAGGTGTGGTACCTGTCTCTTAGCGTCCGGGTCTTAGCCTGGATGATGCTGAGGTCCCACAAGGCGGGGTTCCTGCCTGCGTCGGCCTGCCTGTGTCCAAACACCTCGATGGCCACCGCTCCTTCCGTCAGGTACTCGATGAAATCCTCGGACACGGACACGGCCAGCTCCTGTTGGACCAGGGGGGTGGGGGGACAAGGCGTGTCATGCTGACTGAGGACGTCCTTAAAAAAGGGTGTTCCCCGGCAGGGGTGTTCACCTTGCAGCTGTCAAACACCACCATGCAGTGTGGGTCCTTGGTGCTGGGCGACGAGGACGAGGGGTCCACCTCAGGACCGACGATGATGGGCTCGGGCTGGTCCCAGAAGGAGTACTGGCAGAAGACGAAGTTGGACAGGTACTGGGGGAGACCGGTGGCTTGCAGGATCTTGATCTGCAGAAGGTCAGACATGATGCGAACGTTCTTGCCAGCTGGTCACGGACATTTCTTACCATACAGACGAGTTTGCGGTCCTGGATTTCAGAGTCCAGGTTGTTGTCAGGATCGTCTCCCCCAGCAATGTTGTCCTCTAAAGCCCCCCCCACCCTCACCACCTCCACATGGAGACGTCCAGCCACCTGACAGCGACGGGAGGGAAAGAGAACAAATCATTGTTATCGCAACGCAAACATGTCTAATAATTAGGGCTGGGCAACGATTACAATTTTTAATCGAAGTTAATCGCACTATTTCTCTGATTAATCGCGATTAACTGCATTGTATACGCAAAGCCCAATAATGAATTCAAAAGTAGTGTGTAGTGCACCTTTATTGGAATATTCTCCCACATGAACAAAAGCGCCAAAACATTTGTTGTGCAAACACAATTTAAATCAGTCCTTGTTAAACAGTAGCAGTTAAATAGCATATTTTATGAAAATCAACTCCAAAAATGTAAATACAAACATTTAAGCTTATTGCCACTGCCAGGGTATTTAAGTTATCCTGTTTGTTATGGAAAATAAATATAATCTACATACAAATGTCGGAGCCACAATCATAACATCTGAACAGGCAATTTCTGAGGTAACAGCAGAAACATTTTTTTTTATCAGGGTCTTATGTTTAAAAAACCTATATTATAGGTAGTGGGCTGTTTTAGGGGATTTTTGATCAAATTATCCGTAGTAGCAATATTAATAATGTTGTGTTTATTCTGCGTAGTGCACTTCAAATAATTATGACCATATCTAGGAATTGATATGATGGGAATTTTCCGATTGTTTGCTTGGTGCTTTGATAAACTGAACGCATATACATGGTACTATATTGTGATGTTATGAGCCAGGGAAATAAAGCACTACCCTACCCAGCATGCAACAGGAGTGACGAGCATGGTTGTGTCGCCATGACGGCATCTTGTATGTTGTGATATGCACGCTCTGAAAGTAAACGTTAAGAACTCAGCCAACACTCCTGGTCTGCATTATTCATAAATAGACAGACAACACAAATACTCCGCTGCTTCACAAGCCGCTGGATGTAGACGGCAAAGTATTCCCATGCTAGTTAGCCGGTCTAGCAGGCACGCGTCATTCAGTCCAAAACGGCACGATCTATCCACATTCAGAATTGTCTGGCGGTCGTAAGTGATCCCGGAGTGACCACGCTGTAAGCCAGCCATGACATTTGCAGAATTTGCCAAATGTTCCATCTTTACCAATAGCCCCTCCACGCCGGGCAACGCCATCTTGTTAAGAAAAGGTGTTAACAAAATAAAAGCATGTAAACAACATACGCAAATGTGCGATAAAATAATTGTCGGCGTTAATAGATTGATGAGTTAACTCATAATTAACGCACTAATTTTCCCACCCCTACTAATAATACTAATTAAAGGGGAACATTATCAGCAGACCTATGTAAGCGTCAATATATACCTTGATGGTGCAGAAAAAAAACCATCTATTTTTTTAACCGATTTCCGAACTCTAAAGGGGTGAATTTTGGTGAATTAAACGCCTTTCTGTGTATCGCGCTGGAGGCGATGACGTCAGAATGTGACGTCGCCGAGGTAACACTTTTCATTTTCAACACATTACAAACACCGGGTCTCAGCTCTGTTATTTTCCGTTTTTTTTTACTATTTTTTGGAACCTTGGAGACATCATGCCTCGTCGGTGTGTTGTCGGAGGGTGTAACAACACTAACAGGGAGGGATTCAAGTTGCACCACTGGCCCCAAGATGCCAAAGTGTGTGCCGCCAGACCCCCATTGAATGTGCCAGAGTGTCTCCACATTTGACCGGCGATGCTAAAGCAGACATGGCACAGAGATGTATGGATAACCTGTAGATGCATTTGCAACTATATTACGTTTCCTTCCACCCACATTTAATGCGAAACAAACACTTACCAATCGACGGATTTAAGTTGCTCCAGTGTCAAAAGATGCGAAAGTCCTGATTGTTTGGTCCGCACATTTCACCGGCGATGCTAACGCAGCTATTCGGCCATGCTGTGGCTATGAATAGCGTCAATAGCTATTCGCTCAATAGCTTCAGTTTCTTCTTCAATACTTTCATACTCCAACCATCTGTTTCAATACATGCGTAATCTGTTGCATCGCTTAAGTCGCTAAAATCCGAGTTTGAATCCGAGCTAATGTCACTATATCTTGCTGTGGTATTCCCATTGTTTGTTTACATTGGCAGCACTGTGTGACGTCACAGGGAAATGGATAGTGGTTTCGAAGATAGCCGAAAATAAGGCACTTTAAAGCTTTATTTAGGGATATTCCGAGACCGGTAAAATTTTGAAAAAAACTTCAAAAAATACAACAAGCCGCTGTGAACTGATTTTTATTGTTTTTAACCCTTTTGAAATTGTGATAATGTTCCCCTTTAACAGTAGACCCTACAGGGGCTGGAAAATATGTATACAGTAGGAAATAATAAAATATTAAACAGAATAATAGTATATAACAAATAATAATAATAAATAAACAACCATATTCTTTATCCTGTTAATATTCGAAATACACAACGTCACAATGGATACATTTTCACAAAGTATCAATACCGGATCAGGTGTCACCGATACCAGCCTAAATTTTACTCGGTATCGGATCAAAAAGAAAATCAGTGGTTAGGTGTAGATCCAAGCATGTTTAGCTATTCCTCGTCCTGCAGGGATGTTACTTGTAGAAAACTCACTTTATTTGTCACCACGGAGACGAGGATTAGTGATTTAGAAGTAGCTACAACATTGCCGATTGCGGATGGACGTTAGCCGCTAACTAGATAGGCGTGTTTTAAAGCAGTGGTCCCCAACCACCGAACCGCAAAATAATTTTTGATTCATTTTTATAAAAAAAAAAATATATATACATACATATATATATATATATATATATATATATTTTTTTTTTTTTTTAAATTAAATCAACATAAAAAACACAATATACACTTACAATTAGTGCACCAACCACAAAAACCTCCCTTTTTCATGACAAAAACATCCCTTTTTCATGACAAAGAAAAAAAAAATTAAATAAATAAAAAAAAGTCCCCCCGCCCTTCCCACGGGACAAATTATTAACCGTTGTGGATACAAAAAGGTTGGGGACTGTGGATACAAAAAGGTTGGGGACCACTGTTTTAAAGCACCTCTTCCTAAGGGCGCGTCAGTATTATAGCTTCACCTTTATCTTTAGTTTTTAAGCCAAAATGCGTCCCTTCTCCCTTTTCTGTCTACAAATTTTGTCTGCTTGTAAGTACTCTGTGATTGTGCGCTGCCGAACATGCTCCTCTGCTCGCATAACCAGCAATGTCACGACAATGCGCCGTCCGTCCATTTTCTACCGCTTGTCCTGTTCGGGGACGCGGGGGGTCGCTGGAGCCTATCTCAGCTGCATTCGGGCGGAAGGTGGGGTACACCCTGGACAAGTCGCCACCTCATCGCAGGGCTAACGCAGATACAGTCATGATTGTAAAAAAATATATATATATGATCAACGGGTACTTTTCAAACGGCGTATAGTACCGTTTTTGATTCATTAGCACCGCGATACTATACCAGTCCTGGGTATGACGTCAAACTACATCCAGGCATGAGATGGGAGATGTGTGGGGTTAGTGAGTCCTAACTAAAGTCTATAAAATGCACACAAAGAACCGTTTGCACCTTCTCTTGTGATTGGCGGGGGCGGTCAGCGCCATAAAGCTGAGCGGGTCCCTGGGTAAATGGGGCGTGGACAACCAACAGGACCGACTAAGTTCAACAGCCCAGTAAGGAAACTAGTCTAGGACAGGGGTCGGGAACCTTTTTGGCTGAGAGAGCCATGAAAGCCAAATATTTCAAAATGTATTTCCGTGAGAGCCATATCATATTTTCTAACACTGAATACAACTAAATGTGTGCATTTTTAAGTAAGACCAACATTTTTAGAGTATAATAAGTCTCTTATTCTTTTTAATAACATTGTTATTCTGAAGCTAACCAATAATAAATAAATTGTCATGTCTGTTGATCATGTTTTTGTTTGGCCATGTGCTGTTTGTCCTCTGGACTCTTTAAGTTCCTGTTTTTTTCCCCCACTCCCTTGTCTGGTTTCCTTGGTTACTCATTTTGTCCACTTGTCTCTGGTGGACAAAATGCCCGCAGACCTGGTTCCCGAGCACTAATCAGTGGCAGTATTTAAGCTCGTCTTTGCCAGTCAGTCGCCCTGTGCTGACTTGTTTCATGCCTTGCCATAGTTTCGTGCTTCATGCCATGCCAAGTAAGTTTTGTTTGATTTATGTTCTTAGTCTGTTTATGCGTTAGCTTTGTTTTTTCGCCCGAGTTGTGTAAAATTAAATCATGTTTTTACCTAAATGCAATGTCCCGAGTAGTCCGTCCACCTTCCTGGGAGAACAACCCCGCAGCAAGCTGCAACACCCCCCGCCCCATCGTGACATAAAATACTTCTTACAATTAATGCGACTTCTTGAACAGGTGCGGTAGGAAAACGGATGGAAGGATCTAAATGCATGAGAATTTTTTGTATTTTGCACGTTATTTTTAGCACTGTGATTACCAGCAAAATTATTCCTAATTATCGCGCTAAGCAATGTCAGCTAAGATTTATCTGAGACCCAGATGCAGTCATCAAAAGAGCCACATCTGGCTCTAGAGCCATAGGTTCCCTACCCCTGGTCTAGGAGAAGGAATCTCTGATATAAAATACCCCTTCCAACCCGCACCAAGCCAGCGTGGAAGGCGTAGGCTAATAACCAGCATGAAAAGTACGCCAAGCAGTTACAGAGCTCCAGACCAAGATCGCGGTTCGTTAAGGCAAGGAACAGGGGGTGCTAAGATCGTTCACTATGGCAGAAACATGCTGAGGCTTTCGTCCAGCTGTGGACTGACAACGGCTGATGATGATGATGACTATAGTAGTACCGGTATACCGTAAAACCCTCGTGCAAATACGTGCAAATTTGGATGTGGAAGTGTGAACAGACAGGAATCTGCTGTAATTCCCTTTGAACAAGGCCTACCTCCCCCTTCTGGTTGATGATGGGAACGGCGTACTGCAGCTTGACGTCGTAGAAAAGGCAGGACAAGAAGACGTTGGCGACGCCGATCAGGCTGTGGTTCTCTTGCTCGTCAAAGAAGGGGTCGGCCCGGCGGAAATACGAGCGCATCATCTGGAGGGGGAAGAGAGCGGCCGTTAGCGCTCAGCTCCCGCTCCGCGCCGCCGCCTTGGCAAAACTCACTCACTGGGTTGTCGTGGTCCTGGTGCTGGTAGTCCTGCCACTCCTGGTACAGTTCTCTCATGTCCACCAGGCGGTTCTCGATTTTCTCCAAACTCCAGATTTGCTTCCCTCGGCAGCGGCGTCGTACCTGGATGGCCGGTTCGCTGAGCACGGCGTCCCTCTGCGCACACACACACACACGCTAATTATGGGACAAACCCACGGCGGCGTGCTGGGTGTGTGTCCGCCGCACCTTGCGGTTGGCGTTTAAATTGTCCGAGGGGATCTGGAGGGTGACCCTGTACTCGGTGTGGCGCTCCAGCTCGTCGGCGATGAAGCAGGCTTCTTGCGCCAGGAGGTTGGCTCGCACTATTTGCTCCCGCAACCGCCGCAAACTCCTCAGCAACACCGCCTCCCTGCAGGATAGACGGAGCAGTAACGTGATGACGGGTGACGAGTACAAACATTTCATTCCAATGTACACATGGTTTTCCTTTATTTGTGAATATTTTTACATTTCAAACAATATTTTACACTCTTATCTAACAGCTTCTGTGGTCATTTTGGCTGCAAAGTGTTACTTGCTGGGGTACAATCCATTTTGAAGCTTACTTTGCACTGAACGTGTGCATGCGTTTGTTACGCCTCGTCTCGATTACTGTAACGTATTATTTTCGGGTCTGACCCATGTCTAGCATTAAAAGATTACAGTTGGTACAAAGTGCGGCTGCTAGACTTTTACCATGAATTGATTAACGTGGACCCCGACTTAAACAAGTTGAAAAACTTATTCGGGTGTTACCATTTAGTGGTCAATTGTACGGAATATGTACTGTACTGTGCAATCTACTAATAAAAGTATCAATCAATCAATCAAAACAAGAACAAGAAAGTTTGATCACATTACGCCTGTACTGGCTTCCTGTGCACTTAAGATGTGACTTTAAGGTTTTACTACTTACGTATAAAATACTACACGGTCTAGCTCCAGCCTATCTTGCCGATTGTATTGTACCATATGTCCCGGCAAGAAATCTGCGTTCAAAAGACTCCGGCTTATTAATGATTCCTAGAGCCCAAAAAAAGTCTGCGGGCTATAGAGCGTTTTCCGTTCGGGCTCCAGTATTCTGGAATGCCCTCCCGGTAACAGTTCGAGATGCCACCTCAGTAGAAGCATTTAAGTCTCACCTTAAAACTCATCTGTATACTCTAGCCTTTAAATAGACCTCCTTTTTAGACCAGTTGATCTGCCGCTTCTTTTCTTTCTCCTATGTCCCACTCTCCCTTGTGGAGGGGGTCCGGTCCGATGACCATGGATGAAGTACTGGCTGTCCAGAGTCGAGACCCAGGATGGACTGCTCGTCGGGACCCAGGATGGACCGCTCGCCTGTGTATCGGTTGGGGACATCTCTACGCTGCTGATCCGCCTCCGCTTGGGATGGTTTCCTGTGGACGGGACTCTCGCTGCTGTCTTGGATCCGCTTTGAACTGAACTCTCGTGGCTGTGTTGGAGCCACTATGGATTGAACTTTCACAGTATCATGTTAGACCCGCTCGACATCCATTTCTTTCGGTCCCCTAGGGGGGGGGGGGGTTGCCCACATCTGAGGTCCTCTCCAAGGTTTCTCATAGTCAGCATTGTCACTGGCGTCCCACTGGATGTGAATTCTCCCTGCCCACTGGGTGTGAGTTTTCCTTGCCCTTTTGTGGGTTCTTCCGAGGATGTCGTAGTCGTAATGATTTGTGCAGTCCTTTGAGACATTTGTGATTTGGGGCTATATAAATAAACATTGATTGATTGATTGATTTTCTTTATTTTCATGACTATTTACTAGAGATGTCATCGGCAGATAAATGCTCTAAAATGTAATGTCGGAAATTATCGGTATCGGTTTCAATAAGTAAAATTCATGACTTTTTAAAACGCCGCTGTACGGAGGGATACATGGATGTAGGGAGAAGTACAGAGTGCCAAAAAACCAATCATATAATATCTACGGCTTTTCACACACACAAGTGAATGCAACACATACTTGGTCAACAGCCATACAGGTCACACTGAGGGTGGCCGTATAAACAACTTTAACACTGTTACAAATATGCGCCACACTGTGAACCAACACCGACAAAAATGACAAACATATTTTGGGAGAACATCCGCATCGTAACACAACATAAACACAACAGAAAAAATACCCAGAACCCCTCGCAGCACGAACTTGGTTGTGTGTGGGGTTAGTGAGTCCTAACTAAAGTATATAAAATGCACACAAAGAACCGTTTGCACCTTCTCTTGTGACTGGCGGGCCGTCAGCGCCATAAAACTGAGCGGGTCCCTGGGTAAATGGGGCGTGGACAACCAACAGGACCGACTAAGTTCAACAGCCCAGTAAGCCAATTAGTCTAGGAGAAGGATCTCTGATATAAAATAACCCCTCCCAACCCGCACCAAGCCAGCGTGGAAGGCGTAGGCTAATAACCAGCATGAAAAGTACGCCAAGAAGACGGCCCCCAGTCCCCAGCAGTTACAGAGCTCCCGTACACTAACCGTAACACAACATAAACACAACAGAAAAAATACCCAGAACCACTGCTGTTTTGAGGCATGTTAAATAAAAAATAATGCACTTTGTGACTTCAATAATAAATATGGCAGTGCCAAGTTGGCATTTTTTTCCATAACTTGAGTTTATTTATTTTGGAAAACTTTGTTACATTGTTTAATGCATCCAGGGGGGCATCACAACAAAATTAGGCGTCATAATGTGTTAATTCCACGACTGTATATATCGGTATCGGTAATTAAGAGATGGACAATATCAGAATATCGGCAAAAAAGCAATTTTCAGACATCTCTAATTTCAACTCATTCAGGCCCTTCAAGTTTTTTTTTTACAATTTTCAAAAATTTCCCGAAAATCCCAAATTTTGGGGAAATTCCCATTGAAATCAATTGGACATTCTTCAAAGTTCCACAACTCCCACATTTTTCAACACATTTCAACTGTTCCACCATCAAAGCATTCCTCTTAATTAGGCCGTTAAAGTAAGTTTTTTTTTTTTAAACTGGAAAAATTGACGGTTTTCCCGAAATTCCATAATACCATTTCTCAATTCAACATGTTACAACTTCAACATTTCTTGACCGATTTGAAAAATTCCAACACCGACCATCTCAACTCATTCAAGTTTGTTTTTTTTACCATTCTTTAAAAAAAATTCCCGCTTTTCCCAAAATTCTCAAATTTTTGGGAACTTCCAATTGAAATCCATGGGACATTCGTCATAGTTCCACAACTCCCACATTTTTCACCTGATTCAAACAGTTCCAACTTTGAAGTATTCAGCTTGTTTGGGAATTGTGTGCTCTACTTCAACAATTCTAAAAAAAAATTCAAGGATTTCAGTTCAACTTCAGTATTGGAGCATTCACACGCAATTCCTTCAGGAATTGCCTCATCAATGATAAAAATAAGTTCCTCCTTGTTGGCTATACAGTATTTTTATTGTGTTCAAAGTGTTTAAACCTTTACTAAAACAGGGAATTTTTTCAAGGCTGGAACCAATTATTCATATTTACATTGATTCTCTTGGTGAAATTTGCTTCACCATACAAACTTTTATATTTTCGAAGCCTGTTCAAAAACCGCACTAAGGGAGGTTCCACTGTACTTTATCACAAGTCGAAAAAATTAGACCTTTTATTTTTTAACTTAATTAATATCTTGGTTTACACTTCCTGTTCATACGCTGACTCGTCACGCACATACCTTTCGTCGTTCCACTGTTTTAGTCGGCTCTGGGCGCTGTTGGAATGGCTCATGCCGCCCACGCTGAGCCGCTCCATGCTGCGATAGTGCGACTGCTGGCCGGACGCCGGCGGCGCCGGGTGGCCCGAGGACAGGCGGTCGGGATTGAGCTTCCGCCGGAGCTGCTGGAGCTCCTGCTCGTACATCTGCCTCTGCCGCTCCAGAGCCGAGCGCTTCTCCTCCTCGTGCTGCCTCTCCAGGGACTGCAGGATGCTCTGCATGGGGTCTGGCAGGACAAAAAAAAACAAAAACACCATGTGAAAATAAGATCAAAATGATTCAGGAAGTTAAAACCTAAAAGGCATATGGAACCAGAATGACTCTCAGTAAGACCGGAAATAATTAATAAAATCAAAGAAATTGCAGTAACATTGAATAAAATGTGTCATTTAGTGAATGTGATCGCCCCTCTTGCAAATAATTCATGATAGCCACAACCTTATACAAAATAAACACAATTACTTGAAATAAGACAAATGTAGATATTAACAAAATATACCCAGTAATCAAAATTTAACATCAGACTGAAAATCAATCAATCATCAATCAATGTTTACTTATATAGCCCTAAATCACTCGTGTCTCAAAGGGCTGCACAAACCACTACGACATCCTCGGTAGGCCCGCATAAGGGCAAGGAAAACTCACACCCAGTGGGACGTCGGTGACAATGATGACTATGAGAAACCTTGGAGAGGAGGAAAGCAATGGATGTCGAGCGGGTCTAACATGATACTGTGAAAGTTCAATCCATGATGGATCCAACACAGTCGCGAGAGTCCAGTCCAAAGCGGATCCGACACAGCAGCGAGAGTCCCGTTCACAGCGGAGCCAGCAGGAAACCATCCCAAGCGGAGGCGGATCAGCAGCGCAGAGATGTCCCCAGCCGATACACAGGCAAGCAGTACATGGCCGCCGGATCGGATCGGATCGGACCGGACCCCCTCCACAAGGGAGAGTGGGACATAGGAGAAAAAGAAAAGAAACGGCAGATCAACTGGTCTAAAAAGGGAGTCTATTTAAAGGCTAGAGTATACAAATGAGTTTTAAGGTGAGACTTAAACGCTTCTACTGAAGTGGCATCTCTGGAGGGCATTCCAGAGTACTGGAGCCCGAAATGAAAAAGCTCTATAGCCCGCAGACTTTTTTTGGGCTTTGGGAATCACTAATAAGCCGGAGTCCTTTGAACGCAGATTTCTTGCCGGGACATATGGTACAATACAATCGGCAAGATAGGATGGAGTTAGACCGTGTAGTATTTTATACGTAAGTAGTAAAACCTTAAAGTCACATCTTAAGTGCACAGGAAGCCAGTGCAGGTGAGCCAGTATAGGTATATATGTATGTATATATGTATATAAAGGCATATACAGTATAGGTATATATGTATATAAAGGTATATACAGTATAGATATATATGTATGTACATATGTATATAAAGGTATATATAGTATAGGTATATATGTATGTATATATGTATATAAAGGTATATACAGTACAGGCGTAATATGATCAAACTTTCTTGTTCTTGTCAAAAGTCTAGCAGCCGCATTTTGTACCAACTGTAACCTTTTAATGCTAGACATGGGGAGACCCGAAAGTAATACGTTACAGTAATCGAGACGAGGCGTAACAAACGCATGGATAATGATCTCGGCGTCTTTAGTGGACAGAATGGAGCGAATTTTAGCGATATTACGGGGATGAAAGAAGGCCGTTTTAGTAACGCTTTTGATGTCCACAAAATAATCCACAAAGTCAAAGAAATAGCAGATTAACTAAGGGTGCCCAAAAATTTCTCAACCGACGGCCACAGACTGACAATTCAAAGGATGTGAAGTGAATTAGTGAAGTGAATTGAAGTGAATCATATTTATATAGCGCTTTTCTCGAGTGACTCAAAGCGCTTTACATAGTGAAACCCAATATGTAAGTTACATTCAAACCAGTGTGGGTGGCACTGGGAGCAGGTGGGTAAAGTGTCTTGCCCAAGGACACAACGGCAGTGACTAGGATGGCGGAAGCGGGAATCGAACCTGCAACCCTCAAGTTGCTGGCACGGCCACTCTACCAACCAACTAGAACATTGCAATTTTGGTGGAAATTTCATGTGAATGTTGAGGAGCCGAAGCCGAACTGAAAGACTAACAGTAAGCATGCTCGCCAGGTAGCGTCAAGTAACCAAAATATATGGGCAAAGAAACTATGCTAACAGTACGATGCTAAGATGCTAACAGTGGCATTCTTAAAGATTGCATGAGTGACATACTAAAATATATGACACATAGATGCATACCTGCTAAATTAGTAAAAAAAAAAAAAAAAGCTAGCATATGCGGTCCTCTCCAAGGTTTCTCACAGTCATCATTGTCACTGTCATGGACGTCCCATTGGGTGTGAGTTTTTCCTTGCTTTTATGTGGGCTCTACCGAGGATGTCGTTGTGGTTTCGCCAGCCCTTTGAGACACTTGATTGATATCATTCGTCAAGTATTAGAATGCTAACCTTCTCTCAATTGCTATTCTGAATGTTGCTGGGTCGGGTTCGGGTTTTGGAATTGGAATTCTATTATTATTGTGTATTATTTTGTTGGATTGACTAATAAAAAAAAAGAAAAAAACAATGCTAACGCTTGTGAAGTTAAAAAAAAAGCTACAAAGCGCTACACCTGGCACACCCCTGAGATAAACAGAATTGATGGGTTGCAACACGAATGCACAGTGAAGTGAATTATATTTATATAGCGCTTTTCTCTAGTGACTCAAAGTGCTTTACATAGTGAAACCCAATATCTGAGTTACATTTAAACCAGTGTGGGTGGCACTGGGAGCAGGTGGGTAAAGTGTCTTGCCCAAGGACACAACGGCAGTGACTAGGATGGCGGAAGCGGGAATCGAACCTGCAACCCTCAAATTGCTGGCACGGCCACTCTACCAACCAACTAGAACATTGCAATTTTGGTGGAAATTTCATGTGAATGTTGAGGAGCCAAAGCCGAACTGAAAGGCTAACAGTAAGCATGCTCGCCAGGTAGCGTCAAGTAACCAAAATATATGGGCAAAGAAACTATGCTAACAGTACGATGCTAAGATGCTAACAGTGGCATTCTTAAAGTTTGCATGAGTGACATACTAAAATATATGACACATAGGTGTATACCTGCTAAATTAGTAAAAAAAAAAAAAAAAAAAAAGCTAGCATATGCGGTCCTCTCCAAGGTTTCTCATAGTCATCATTGTCACTGTCATGGACGTCCCATTGGGTGTGAGTTTTTCCTTGCCTTTATGTGGGCTCTACCGAGGATGTCGTTGTGGTTTCGCCCGCCCTTTGAGACACCTGATTGATGGATTGATATCATTCGTCAAGTATTAGAATGCTAACCTTCTCTCAATTGCTATTCTGAATGTTGCTGGATCGGGTTCGGTTTTGGAATTGGAATTCTATTGTTATTGTGTATTATTTTGTTGGATTGACTAATAAAAAAAAAGAAAAAAACAATGCTAACGCTTGTGAAGTTAAAAAAAAAGCTACAAACCGCTACACCTGGCACACCCCTGAGATAAACAGAATTGATGGGTTGCAACACGAATGCACAGTGAAGTGAATTATATTTATATGGCGCTTTTCTCTAGTGACTCAAAGTGCTGTACATAGTGAAACCCAATATCTAAGTTACATTTAAACCAGTGTGGGTGGCACTGGGAGCAGGTGGGTAAAGTGTCTTGCCCAAGGACACAACGGCAGTGACTAGGACGGCGGAAGCGGGAATCGAACCTGCAACCCTCAAGTTGCTGGCATGGCCGCTATACCAACCGAGCTACACCGCACAGTGTGAGCAGGGACCTTGGGACAGAGGGGGGAATCGAACCCAAAACCATCCAAAGTGACCACGCTGTTGGGCAGAACCACTGTGACGTACCGTTGTTGCCGAGAGCCTTCATCATGACTTCGGTCTGGGCGAACTCGTAGGAGAAGCTGACTTCGCTGGACACCTCACTGGCCGTGTCGCCGTCCGCGTCCAGCTGCTCGCTGCTCCCGCTCTTCTTCATCCCCCCGCCGTCGCCCTCCTCGTCCTCAGCGGCCCGCGCGCGCCGCTTGGGCAGATTTATCCTGGGGGGGGGGGGGAAGCGTACAGTTTGGGCGCCTGGCTTGATGTCGCGCGGACGGACCGTTGGATGGGCGCTACCTGAAGAAGTGGTTGTTTCCCCAGAGGATGCGGTCGCCGTGGTGAAGCTGCAGCGCGGCGGTCACGGGGGACCCGTTCACACACGTCCTGCAGGAGGAGCGAGAAAGTGCCCGTTATTAATATTCACTGACTCGACACACGCTGATCGCCTTGTGCTCGTTACCGGGCGTTGGGGTAAGGGGTGAGGGTGACGGCGGTGACGCCTGTGATGTCGATGACGCAATGCTCGGCCTGGATGCCCATCCCGCACAGCTGGATGTCCTGGGAGTCTGCAGAGCCCACCTGGGTGTGGTCCTCCTGGTACACAATATTAAATTGATTCAGTGCGACCGCTTCAAATTCAACCCCGCCCACATCAACCTCCTCATGCTCTCTCAGGAGAGGTTACAAATGTGCGCCACACTGTGAACCCACACCAAACTAAAATGACAAACACATTTTGGTAGAACATCCGCACCGTAACACGACATAAACAAAAAATAAGAAATACCCAGAACCCCCCTTGCAGCACTAACTCTTTTGGGACGCGAATAATATAAATAAAGTCTATTATACAGCATAATTCACAAGTGAATAATATAAATACTAGGAATGTCCGATAATATCGGACTGCCGATATTATCACCAAAAAACACTTTAAAATGTAATATCAGAAATTATCGGTATCGGTTTCAAAAAAGAAAAATGTATGACTTTTTAAAACGCCGCTGAGTACCTGGATGTAGGGCGAAGTACAGAGTGAATGCAACGCATACTTGGTCAACAGCCATACAGTTCACAATGAGGGTGGCTGTATAAGCAACTTTAACACTGTTACAAATGTGCGCCACACTGTGAACCCACACCAAACTAAAATGACAAACACATTTTGGCAGAACATCCGCACCGTAACGCAACATAAACAAAACAGAACAAATACCCAGAACCTCCCTTGCAGCACTAACTCTTTTGGGACGCTACAATATACACCCCCCCAACTCAACCCCAAACCCGCCCACCTCGACCTCCTCATGCTCTCTCAGGGAGAGCATGTCCCAAATTCCAAGCTGCTGTTTTGATGCATGTTTAAAAAAAATGCACTTTGTGACTTCAATAATAAATATGGCAGTGCCATTTATGGATTTTAGAAATAATATGGAATAGAAAGTACTTTATTGATCCCTGGGGGGAAATTCAGCACCACAGTTCGCTCACAATAAGCAATATAACACTTGGGTATTTTTTTTACATGCGAATAATATAAATAAAGTCTATTATACAGCATTATTCACATGTGAATAATATAAATACTAGGAATGTCCGATAATATCGGACTGCCGATATTATCACCAAAAAATACTTTAAAATGTAATATCAGAAATTATCGGTATCGGTTTCAAAATGGAAAAATGTATGACTTTTTAAAACGCCGCTGAGTACCTGGACGTAGGGAGAAGTACAGAGTGAATGCAACGCATACTTGGTCAACAGCCATACAGTTCACACTGAGGGTGGCTGTATAAGCAACTTTAACACTGTTAGAAATGTGCGCCACACTGTGAACCCACACCAAAACTAAAATGACAAACACATTTTGGCAGAACATCCGCACCGTAACACAATACAAACAAAACAGAACAAATACCCAGAACCCCCCTTGCAGCACTAACTCTTTTGGGACGCTACAATATACACCCCCCAACTCAACCCCAAACCCACCCACCTCAACCTCCTCATGCTCTCTCAGGAGGAGCATGTCCCAAATTCCAAGGTGCTGTTTTGAGGCATGTTAAAAAAAAATAATGCACTTTGTGACTTCAATAATAAATATGGCAGTGCCATTTATGGATTTTAGAAATAATATGGAATAGAAAGTACTTTATTGATCCCTGGGGGGAAATTCAGCACCACAGTTCGCTTACAATAAGGAATATAACACTTGGGTATTTTTATTACAAGATAATAATATAAATAAAGTCTATTATACAGCATTATTCACATGTGAATAATATAAATACAGTCTATTATACAGCATAATTCACAAGTGAATAATATAAATACTAGGAATGTCCGATAATATCGGACTGCCGATATTATCACCAAAAAATACTTTAAAATGTAATATCAGAAATTATCGGTATCGGTTTCAAAATAGAAAAATGCATGACTTTTTAAAACGCCGCTGAGTACCTGGATGTAGGGAGAAGTACAGAGTGAATGCAACGCATACTTGGTCAACAGCCATACAGTTCACACTGAGGGTGGCTGTATAAGCAACTTTAACACTGTTAGAAATGTGCGCCACTCTGTGAACCCACACCGAACTAAAATGACAAACACATTTTGGCAGAACATCCGCACCGTAACACAACATAAACAAAACAGAACAAATACCCAGAACCCCCCTTGCAGCACTAACTCTTTTGGGACGCTACAATATACACCCCCCCCAACTCAACCCCAAACCCGCCCACCTCAACCTCCTCATGCTCCTCTCAGGAGGAGCATGTCCCAAATTCCAAGGTGCTGTTTTGATGCATGTTAAAAAAAAATAATGCACTTTGTGACTTCAATAATAAATATGGCAGTTCCATTTATGGATTTTAGAAATAATATGGAATAGAAAGTACTTTATTGATCCCTGGGGGGAAATTCAGCACCACAGTTCGCTCACAATAAGCAATATAACACTTGGTTTTTTTTTTTTACATGTGAATAATATAAATAAAGTCTATTTTACAGCATTATTCACATGTGAATAATATAAATACAGTCTATTATACAGCATAATTCACAAGTGAATAATATAAATACTAGGAATGTCCGATAATATCGGACTGCCGATATTATCACCAAAAAATACTTTAAAATGTAATATCAGAAATTATCGGTATCGGTTTCAAAAAAGAAAAATGTATGACTTTTTAAAACACAGCTGAGTACCTGGACGTAGGGAGAAGTACAGAGTGAATGCAACGCATACTTGGTCAACAGCCATACAGTTCACACTGAGGGTGGCTGTATAAGCAACTTTAACACTGTTAGAAATGTGCGCCACACTGTGAACCCACACCGAACTAAAATGACAAACACATTTTGGCAGAACATCCGCACCGTAACACAATATAAACAAAACAGAACAAATACCCAGAACCCCCTTGCAGCAGTAACTCTTTTGGGACGCTACAATATACACCCCCCAAACCCGCCCACCTCAACCTCCTCATGCTCTCTCAGGAGGAGCATGTCCCAAATTCCAAGCTGCTGTCTTGATGCATGTTAAAAAAAAATAATGCACTTTGTGACTTCAATAATAAATATGGCAGTGCCATTTTTTTTCCATAACTTGAGTTGATTTATTTTGAAAAAACCTTGTTACATTGTTTAATGCATCCAGCGGGGCATCACAACAAAATTAGGCATAATAATGTGTTAATTCTACCACTGTGTATATCGGTATCGGTTGATATCGGAATCGGGGGCGGCATAGCTCGGTTGGTAGAGTGGCCGAGCCAGCAACTTGAGGGTTGCAGGTTCGATTCCCGCTTCCGCCATCCTAGTCACTGCCGTTGTGTCCTTGGGCAGGGGACTTTACCCACCTGCTCCCAGTGCCACCCACACTGGTTTAAATGTAACTAAGATATTGGGTTTCACTACGTAAAGCGCTTTGAGTCACTAGAGAAAAAGCGCTATATAAATATAATTCACTTCACTTCAATTAATGAAGAGTTGGACAATATCGGAATATCGGCAAAAAAGCCATTATCGGACATCGCTAATTTCAACTCATTCAGACAATTCGAGTTTTTTTTTTTACAGTTTTCCAAAAATGTCCCGATTTTCCCGAAATTCCCATTGAAATCAATGGGACATTCTTCAAATAGTTCCACAACTCCCACATTTTTCAACGTATTTCAACTGTTCCACCGTCAAAACATTCCTCGTAATCAGGACAGAAAAGTACTGCATTTTTCGGAGTATAAGTCGCTCCGGAGTATAAGTCGCACCTGCCAAAAATGCATGATAAAGAAGGAAAAAAACATTATATAAGTCGAACTGGAGTATAAGTCGCATTTTTTGGGGTAATTTATTTGATAAAACCCAACACCAAGAATAGACATTTGAAAGTCAAATTAAAATAAAAAAAACTGCGACTTATAGTCCAAAAAATACGGTAAGTTATTATTATTTGAACTGGAAAATATTCACGGTTTTCCCGAAATTCCTTACCATTTCTCAATTTAACATGTTACTACTTCAACATTTCTCGACTGATTTGAAAAATTCCAACACCAACCATTTCAACTCCTTCAGACCATTCCCAAAAAAGACCCGCTTTTCCCGAAATTACCAAATTTTGGGTAAATTCCCATTGAAATCAATGCAGCATTCTTCAAAAAGTTCCACAACTCCCATATTTTTCAACGTACTTCAACTGTTCCACCGTCAAAACATTCCTCTTCATCTGGACAAAAAAGGAAGTTATTTTTTTAACAGGAAATATTTACGTTTTTTCCCGAAATTCCAGGAATTCAGTAATACCATTTCTCAATTCAACATGTTACAACTTCAACATTTCTCGATCGATTTGAAAAATTCCAACACCGACCATTTCAACTCATTCAGACCATTCAAGTTTTTTACCATTTCCCCAAAAAAAGTCCCGCTTTTCCCGAAATTCCCAAATTCTGGGGAAATTCCCATTGAAATCAATGGGACATTCTTCAAAAAGTTCCACAACTCCCACATTTTTCAACGTATTTCAACTGTTCCACCGTCAAAACATTCCTCTTCATCAGGACAGAAAAGTACCGCATTTTTCGGAGTATAAGTCGCTCCGGAGAATAAGTCGCACCTGCCCAAAAATGCATAATAAAGAAGGAAAAAAACATTATATAAGTCGCACCGGAGTATAAGTCGCATTTTTGGGGGAAATTTATTTGATAAAACCTAACACCAAGAATAGACATTTGAAAGTCAAATTAAAATAAAAAAAACTGCGACTTATAGTCCAAAAAATACGGTAAGTTATTATTATGTGAACTGGAAAATATTCACGGTTTTCCCGAAATTCCTTACCATTTCTCAATTTAACATGTTACAACTTCAACATTTCTCGACTGATTCGAAAAATTCCAACACCAACCATTTCAACTCATTCAGACCATTCCAAAAAAAAGACCCGCTTTTCCCGAAATTACCAAATTTTTGGGAAATTCCCTTTGAAATCAATGCGGCATTCTTCAAAAAGTTCCACAACTCCCATATTTTTCAACGTACTTCAACTGTTCCACTGTCAAAACATTCCTCTTCATCAGGACAAAAAAGGAAGTTATTTTTTGAACAGGAAATATTTACGTTTTTTCCCGAAATTCCAGGAATTCAGTAACACCATTTCTCAATTCAACATGTTACAACTTCAACATTTCTCAACTGATTTGAAAAATTCCAACACCAACCATTTCAACTCATTCAGACCATTCAAGTTTTTAACCATTTCCCAAAAAAAAGTCCCGCTTTTCCCAAAATTCCCAAATTTGGGGGAAATTCCCATTGAAATCAATGGGGCATTCTTCAAAAAGTTCCACAACTCCCACATTTTTCAACGTATTTCAACTGTTCCACCGTCAAAACATTCCTCTTAATCAGGACAGAAAAGTACCGCATCTTTCGGAGTATAAGTCGCTCCGGAGAATAAGTCGCACCTGCCAAAAATGCATGATAAAGAAGGAAAAAAACATTATATAAGTCGCACTGGAGTATAAGTTGCATTTTTGGGGGAAATTTATTTGATAAAACCTAACACCAAGAATAGACATTTGAAAGTCAAATTAAAATAAAAAAAACTGCGACTTATAGTCCAAAAAATACGGTAAGTTATTATTATTTGAACTGGAAAATATTCACGGTTTTCCCGAAATTCCTTACCATTTCTCAATTTAACATGTTACTACTTCAACATTTCTCAACCGATTTGAAAAATTCCAACACCAACCATTTCAACTCCTTCAGACCATTCCAAAAAAAAGACCCGCTTTTCCCGAAATTACCAAATTTTTGGGAAAATTCCCATTGAAATCAATGGGGCATTCTTCAAAAAGTTCCACAACTCCCATATTTTTCAACGTACTTCAACTGTTCCACCGTCAAAACATTCCTCTTCATCAGGACAAAAAAGGAAGTTATTTTTTGAACAGGAAATATTTACGTTTTTTCCCGAAATTCCAGGAATTCAGTAACACCATTTCTCAATTCAACATGTTACAACTTCAACATTTCTCAACTGATTTGAAAAATTCCAACACCAACCATTTCAACTCATTCAGACCATTCAAGTTTTTTACCATTTCCCAAAAAAAAGTCCCGCTTTTCCCAAAATTCCCAAATTTTGGGGAAATTCCCATTGAAATCAATGGGGCATTCTTCAAAAAGTTCCACAACTCCCACATTTTTCAACGTATTTCAACTGTTCCACCGTCAAAACATTCCTCTTAATCAGGACAGAAAAGTACCGCATCTTTCGGAGTATAAGTCGCTCCGGAGAATAAGTCGCACCTGCCAAAAATGCGTGATAAAGAAGGAAAAAAACATTATATAAGTCGCACTGGAGTATAAGTCGCATTTTTGGGGGAAATTTATTTGATAAAACCTAACACCAAGAATAGACATTTGAAAGTCAAATTAAAATAAAAAAAACTGCGACTTATAGTCCAAAAAATACGGTAAGTTATTATTATTTGAACTGGAAAATATTCACGGTTTTCCTGAAATTCCTTACCATTTCTCAATTTAACATGTTACTACTTCAACATTTCTCGACTGATTTGAAAAATTCCAACACCAACCATTTCAACTCCTTCAGACCATTCCAAAAAAAAGACCCGCTTTTCCCGAAATTACCAAATTTTGGGGAAAATTCCCATTGAAATCAATGGGGCATTCTTCAAAAAGTTCCACAACTCCCATATTTTTCAACGTACTTCAACTGTTCCACCGTCAAAACATTCCTCTTCATCGGGACAAAAAAGGAAGTTATTTTTTTAACAGGAAATATTCACGGTTTTCCCGAAATTCCAGGAATTCAGTAATACCATTTCTCAATCCAACATGTTACAACTTCAACCTTTTTTCGACCGATTTGAAAAATTCCAACACCAACCATTTCACCTCATTCAGACCATTCAAGTTTTTTACCATTTCCAAAAAAAAAAGTCCCCCTTTTCCCCAAATTCCCAAATTTTGGGGAAATTCCCATTGAAATCAATGGGGCATTCTTCAAAAAGTTCCACAACTCCAACATTTTTCAGCTGTAATATCTTACTGAGATCATTTAGGACCAAAACCCTTAAAGGGGAACATTATCAGCAGACCTATGTAAGCGTCAATATATACCTTGATGGTGCAGAAAAAAGACCATCTATTTTTTTAACCGATTTCCGAACTCTAAATGGGTGAATTTTGGCCAATTAAACGCCTTTCTGTTAATCGCGCTGGAAGCGATGACGTCAGAATGTGACGTAGCCGAGGTAACACACCCACCATTTTCATTTTCAACACATTACAAACACCGGGTCTCAGCTCTGTTATTTTCCGTTTTTTTGACTATTTTTTGGAACCTTGGAGACATCATGCCTCGTCGGTGTGTTGTCGGAGGGTGTAACAACACTAACAGGGAGGGATTCAAGTTGCACCACTGGCCCCAAGATGCCAAAGTGTCAGCCGCCAGACCCCCATTGAATGTGCCAGAGTGTCTCCACATTTGACCGGCGATGACAGATATGGCACAGAGATGTATGGATAACCTGCAGATGCATTTTCAACGATAGTCAACGAAATCACAAAGGTGAGTTTTGTTGATGTTGACTGCCAGCTAATCGATGCTAACATGCTACGCTAATCGATGCTAACATGCTATTTACCGGCGGTGCTAAAGCAGACATGGAACAGAGATGTATGGACAACCTGCAGATGCATTTGCAACTATATTACGTTTCCTTCCACCCACATTTAATGCGAAAAAAACACTTGTGCCAGAGTGTCTCCACATTTTACCGGCGATGCTAAGGCAGACATGGCACAGAGATGTATGGATAACCTGTAGATGCATTTGCAACGATTAAGTCAATGAAATCACAAAGGTGAGTTTTGTTGATGTTGTTGACTTATGTGCTAATAAGACATATTTGGTCGCAGCATGACTGCCAGCTAATCGATGCTAACATGCTACGCTAATCGATGCTAACATGCTATTTACGCTAGCTGTATGTACATTTGAAACTGGATACCCACATTTAATGCGAAACAAACACTTACCAATCGACGGATTTAAGTTGCTCCAGTGTCAAAAGATGCGAAAGTCCTGATCGTTTGGTCCGCACATTTTACCGGCGATGCTAACGCAGCTATTCGGCCATGCTATGGCTATGAATAGCGTCAATAGCTATTCGCTCAATAGCTTCAGTTTCTTCTTCAATATTTTCATACTCCAACCATCTGTTTAAATACATGCGTAATCTGTTGAATCGCTTAAGTCGCTGAAATCCGAGTTTGAATCCGAGCTAATGTCGCTATATCTTGCTGTGGTATTCCCATTGTTTGTTTACATTGGCAGCACTGTGTGACGTCACAGGGAAATGGCCAGTGTCTTCGCAGAGAGCCGAAAATAAGGCAGTTTAAAGCTTTATTTAGGCATTTTCCGAGACCGGTAAAATTTTGAAAAACACTTCAAAAAATACAACAAGCCACTGGGAACTGATTTTTATTGTTTTTAACCCTTTTGAAATTGTGATAATGTTCCCCTTTAAAACAAGTACAACACTGACATAAAATCTGCTTAGTGATAAATAAATGATAAATGGGTTGTACTTGTATAGCGCTTTTCTACCTTAAAGGTACTCAAAGCGCTTTGACACTACTTCCACATTCACCCATTCACACACACATTCACACACTGATGGAGGGAGCTGCCATGCAAGGCGCTAACCAGGCACCCATCAGGAGCAAGGGTGAAGTGTCTTGCTCAGGACACAACGGACGTGACGAGGTTGGTACTAGGTGGGATTTGAACCAGGGACCCTCGGGTTGCGCACGGCCACTCTTCCACTGCGCCACATATCCCTTATTTGAGATATTTACTCTTACATAGATTTCAGTTTTTGCAGTGTATGTAGAAAGGTTTTGTTAAGAAACCAATCTGAGCCTTATCTTATTTAGTTTTTATTTTACAGGTGCTGTTCATATTATTAGAATATCATGAAAAAGTTGATTTATTTCAGTAATTATATTCAGAACGTGAAACTTACATATTATATCAATTCATTACACACATAGTGATATATTTGAAATGTTTATTTCTAAAAATTTTGATGATTAGTACTGACAATTACTGAAAATCCCAAATTCAGTATCTCAGAAAATTTGAATATTAGTTACGACTAGTACCAAAAAATATTTTTTAGAAATGTGGGCCAACTGAAAAGTATGAACATGGAAAGTTTCAGCATGTACGGCAGCTCCTTTTGCCTGAATTGCTGCAGCAATACGGCGTGGCATAAAGTCGACCAGTCTGTTGCACTCCTCAGGTGTTATGAGAGCCCAGCTTGCTTTAATAGTGGCCTTCAGCTCTTCAGCATTGTTGGGTCTGGCATCTCGCATCTTCCGCTTCACAATACCCCATAGGTTTTCTTTGGGGTTAAGGTCAGGTGAGTTTGCAGGCCAATCAAGAACAGGGATACCATGGTCCTTAAACCAGGTACTGGTAGATTTGGCACTGTGTGCAGGTGCCAAGTCATGTTGGAAAATGAAATCTTCACCTCCATAAAATTGGTCCGCGGCGGGCAGCATAAAGTGTTCTAAAACTTCCTGGTAGACTGCTGCATTGACCCTAGACCTCAGGAACCACAGTGGACCAACACCAGCAGATGACATGGCACCCCAGACCATTACCCATTGTGGAAATTTGACACTGGACTTCAGGCAACGTGGATTCTGTGCCTCTCCTGTCTTCCTCCAGACTCTGGGACCTTGATTTCCAAAGGAGATACAAAATGTACTTTCATCTGAAAACATAACTTTGGACCACTCAGCAGCAGTCCAGTCCTTTTTGTCTTGAGCCCAGGCGAGACGCTTTTGACGTTGTCTCTTATTCAAGAGTGGCTTTACACAAGGAATGCGACAGCTGAAGCCCGTATCTTGCATACGTCGGTGCGTGGTGGTTCTTGAAGCACTGACTCCAGCTGCAGTCCACTCTTTGTGGATCTCCCTCACATTTTTGAATCGGTTTTGTTTGACAATCCTCTCCAGGGCGCGGTTATCCCTCTTGCTTGTACACTTTTTTTCTACCACATCTTTGTCTTCCCTTCGCCTCTCTATTAATGTGCTTGGACACAGAGCTCTGGGAACATCCAACCTCCTTTGGCAATGACCTTTTGTGTCTTGCCCTCCTTCTTTAAAGTATCAATGGTCATCTTTTGGACAGTTGTCAAGTCAGCAGTCTTCCCCATGATTGTGTGTCATACAGAATCAAAACGAGAGACCATTTAAAGGCTTTTCCGGGTGTTTTGAGTTAGTTAGCTAATTAGAGTGTGGCACCAGGTGTCTTCAATATCTGACCTTTTCACCATATTCTAATTTTTCTGAGATGTTGAATTTAGATGTTGAATGTCTCCCGGCTGGCCTGGGAACGCCTCGGGATCCCCCGGGAAGAGCTAGACGAAGTGGCTGGGGAGAGGGAAGTCTGGGCTTCCCTTCTTAGGCTGCTGCCCCCGCGACCCGACCTCGGATAAGCGGAAGAAGATGGATTGATGGATGGATGGATGAATTTAGGGTTTTCATTGGTTGTCAGCTATAATCATCTCATTTTTAGCAAAAAAAAACACTTGAAATGTATCAGTCTGTTTGGAATGAATGTATACTTTCTACAAGTTTGACTTTCTAAATGGAATTAATGAAATAAACCAACTTTTTCATGATATTCTAATAATATGACCAGTACCTGTATATATGTTGACCACATTAAACTTGGCAATGCACCCTGTGTGTAAATGTATGTTATGCCATTGTTTACAAATTTGGTAAATAAATAACCAAAAAATGTATATTTAGTTTTCTTACTGTACCGAAAATGAACCGAACCGTGACTTCTAAACCGAGGTACGTACTGAACTGAAATTTTTGTGTATTGTTACACCAATAGTGTCGGGACAACCCGAGTCGATGTGAGTCAGCGAGTCGTCATACATGGGTTCCGTGGTGTCAAATGACATTGTTGCCAGGACTTAGCAGCCACGGTGGTGTGTACCGACAGCGTGTGTGTACCTTCAGGTAGTACACCAGCAGCTCGTTGAGTGCCGGATCCGCGTTAAGGTTGACCAGGAAGCACTTATCATCGCCCACTTTGATTCCCGACGACTGCAGGGAAATGCCGAGACTCTCCAGCTGCTTCTGGCGCTCCTGTGAAGGGCAGAGAGAGATCGTTATGGCGGCCGACGATCAAACGGCGGCGTCCGTCTCTCACCTGTGCAACCTCCTCCGTCTTGCGAAGCTTGTCCTCCCACGTGATGGTCATCTCTTGGATCAACTTCTCCGACTCCTCCAGACGCTCCTTGAGCTCGGGGGCTTTCAGCGACTAGATTCGGGAAGAACGGGCCGGGGTTAGAGAAGCGGCGGGGACGTTTTTTTCCGGCCCAAAGGAGTTCAGGCTCGCCTCAGCTTGAGTCAGTTGTACTCGCAGCTTCTCCACTTCCTCCCGGAGCTCCCTGATGATGCGAGCGTTGGGGTCCTCGTTGACCACGGCGTGGTTGACGATGCTCTTCGCTCGGTCGGCGTAGCGCAGCGTGGACAGCGTCTCCTCGTAATTGTCCGCCGCCGGGCTCACGGTCGCCACCATGGCGGTGCGGCTGTTGCCCCCCAGGCAGTCCTGCAGGGCGGAGGGAGGCGAGGCGATAAGAGCGTGGAGGACGAAAGGGGGGAGCGTGCGTGTACCTTTAGCAGCCATGTCAGGACCGAGTCCCTGTAGGGAACAAACTTGGTCTTGTTCTTGGCTGTCCCTTGTTCTGCGAGGGCGGAGATCACCAGACCGAGGGTCGTCAGAGACCTGACAAGCACACAAACAATGTTGATGAGCAAAACCACTAACTGAGAACCTCACTTTTTTAATAATAAATAAATGAACACTAATAGGAACACATTTAAGGACAATTCAAATTAATTGTTTCGGACTAAATTCTGGACTATACGCCGTTACATTTTCCTACGCTTTGAACCCTGCGGCTTATAAAACGATGCGGCTCATTTATGGATTTTAGAAATAATATGGAATAGACAGTACTTTATTGATCCCTGGGGGGAAATTCAGCACCACAGTCCGCTCACAATAAGCAATATAACACTTGGGTATTTTTTTTTTTACAAGAGAATAATATAAATAAAGTCTATTACACAGCATTATTCACATGTGAATAATATAAATACAGTCTATTCCATCCATCCATTTTCTACCGCTTATAACCCTTTTGGGGTCGCGGGGGGCGCTGGCGCCTATCTCAGCTACAATCGGGCGGAAGGCGGGGTACATCCTGGACAAGTCGCCACCTCATCGCAGGGCCAACACAGATAGACAGACAACATTCACACAATTTGGTGTTGCCAATCAACCTATCCCCAGGTGCATGTCTTTGGAAGTGGGAGGAAGCCGGAGTACCCGGAGGGAACCCACGCATTCACGGGGAGAACATGCAAACTCCACACAGAAAGATCCCGAGCCTGGATTTGAACCCAGGACTGCAGGACCTTCGTATTGTGCGGCAGACGCACTAACCCCTCTGCCACCGTGAAGCCTACAGTCTATTATACAGCATAATTCACAAGTGAATAATATAAATACTAGGAATGTCCGATAATATCAGACTGCCGATATTATCACCCAAAAAATACTTTAAAATGTAATATCAGAAATCATCGGTATCGGTTTCAAAAAAGAAAAATGTATGACTTTTTAAAACGCCGCTGAGTACCTGGACGTAGGGAGAAGTAAAGAGCGCCAATAAAACTTAAAGGCACTTGCTTTGCGGGCCGGCTCAGTCACTTAATGTCTACGGCTTTTCACACACAGAAGTGAATGCAACGCATACTTGGTCAACAGCCATACAGTTCACACTGAGGGTGGCCGTATAAACAACTTTAACACTGTTACAAATATGCGCCACACTGTGAACCCACACCAAACTAAAATGACAAACACATTTTGGTAGAACATCCGCACCGTAACACAACATAAACAAAACAGAACAAATACCCAGAACCCCCTTCCAGCACTAACTCTTTTGGGACGCTACAATATACACCCCCCCAAACTCAACTCCAAAACCGCCCACCTCAACCTCCTCATGCTCTCTCAGGAGGAGCATGTCCCAAATTCCAAGGTGCTGTTTTGAGGCATGTTAAAAAAAATAATGCACTTTGTGACTTCAATAATAAATATGGCAGTGCCATGTTGGCATTTTTTTCCTTAACTTCAGTTGATTTATTTTGGAAAACCTTGTTACATTGTTTAATGCATCTAGCGGGGCATCACAACAAAATTAGGCATAATTATGTGTTAATTCCACGACTGTGTATATCGGTATCGGTTGATATCGGAATCGGTAATTAAGAGTTGGACAATATCGGAATATCGGCAAAAAAGTCATTATCTGACATCTCAAACACTAATAGGAACACATTTAAGGAATGTTCAAATTAATTGTTTCGGGTTTTCAGAAAGCTAAGGACCGTTGGTCGGACTTTCAACCAATGTAAATTCCGGACTATAAGCTGCTACATTTTCCTACGCTTTGAACCCTGCGGCTTATAAAACAATGTGGGTCATTTATGGATTTTATAAATAGAATGGAATAGAAAGTACTTTATTGATCCCTGGGGGAAATTCAGCACCACAGTTTGCTCAAAATAAACAAACATTTTTTTTTTTACAAGTGAATAATATAAATACAGTTGATTATACAGGATTATTCACATGCGAATATTATAAATACAGTCGATTATACAGCATTATTCACATCTGAATATTATAAATACAGTCTATTATTTAGCATAATTCACATGTGAATATGAATACAGTCTATTATACAGCATTATTCACATGTGGATAACATAAATACAGTCTATTATACAGCATTATTCACATGTGAATAACATAAATACAGTCTATTTTACAGCCTTAATCACATGTGAATAACATAAATACAGTCTATTATACAGCATTATTCACATGTGGATAACATAAATACAGTCTATTATACAGCATTATTCACATGTGAATAACATAAATACAGTCTATTTTACAGCCTTAATCACATGTGAATAACATAAATAGTCTATTATACAGCGTTATTCACATGTGAATGACATAAATACAGACTATTATACAGCATTATTCACATGTGAATAATATAAATACAGTCTATTATACAGCATTATTCACATGTGAATAATATAAATACAGTTTATTATACAGCATTATTCACATGTGAATAATATAAATACAGTCTATTATACAGCATTATTCACATGTGAATAATATAAATACAGTTTATTATACAGCATTATTCACATGTGAATAATATAAATACAGTCTATTATACAGCATTATTCACATGTGAATAATATAAATACAGTCTATTATAAAGCATTATTCACATGTGAATAATATAAATACAGTCTATTTTACATTTAAGTAAAATTACACAGTCTTTCAAATGTCTATTCTTGGTATTAGGTTTTATCAAATAAATTTCCCCCAAAAATGCGACTTATACTCCAGTGCGGCTTATATATGTTTTTTTCCTTCTTTATTATGCATTTTCGGCAGGTGTGACTTATACTCCGGAGCGACTTATACTCCGAAAAATACGGTACTGTACTGTGCAATCTACTAATAAAAGTCTCAATCAATCAAACAAGAACCTAATGAAAAACTAAAAATGACTAATAAATAAATATTATGCAACTGGTTTCATTTAAAACAATAAATAAAGCCGTTCACCAAAAAGCTAAGCAGTTTGAAGTTTTGCATTTTGTTTCCTTACCGTACAAGCAAAAAAGTGCAAAAATATCGTAAAAATAAACATAAAATTTTATGAGATGGAGAATAAAAAAGAAGTAATTTTTGGTTTAATTTTTATGAAAAAAGCTGCAAGTCTGCAAAAAAGTCTGAACATCACAAATCTGAATTTGACAGGAAAATTATTGCAGTTTTACAAGACGAAAGTTATATATATATTAAAAAAAAAGTCCCGTTTAAAAAAAAAAGTTTTCTATTTTACAAGAAAAACTTTCACAAGAATAAAGTAATAACAAAAAACACGAATTCTATTCGTGAAAAAGTATCAGCTGTATTACAATAATATGAGAAGTAGTTATTTAACAATGTTTGTATTTATTTGACAATTATGTGTCAGCAGATTGCACTTAAAAAAAATAAGAAAATAAAGCCGTCTACATTAAAGCTCTCTTATTCTGCCTCGCTGCTGCTGTGTGTGTGTGTGTGTGTGTGTGTGTGTGTGTGTGTGTGTGTGTGTGTGTGTGTACAGAACATTTCCATACTTGTTGATGTTGCTTCCCTCCTTCAGGCGCTCTCCCGCCGCTCCGGTTTTTGCCGCTCGCTCACTTCCGGCCAAGTCGACCAAACTCAAACGACTCACTTTCTCACCGCTGGTCTGAACAGAGAGAGAGAGAAAGAGAGAGAGTGAAAGGGCGAGAGAGAGAGAGAGAGAGAGATAGAGAGAGAAGGTCACATGTCCAATAAACACACAATGTTGTGGATGACCAATCTTTCACATCCCCACACAGGCTGGGCATTGTCGGACATGTGACCTGCTCAGGACTACTTTTCTTCCGCACGGATCGTAACGCCGCCGAAGTGACGGTCAGCAAAGCGTGTTTGGAAAAAAAAGAGCTGGGAATTTTTAAACGCCACGTGCCGGCGGCTAATTTGTCGGCGGGTTGAGTGCCAGTAGTCACGGAGAACTAAGTGGGTTAGAGAGGATGGAGAATGTGTCGCATGAGTCATTTTGGGCTTTTTGTCTCTGGCCAGACAGCTGACATCATCTTCTTCAATAAGAACCTTTTTCACTGGCTGGCCTCTTTGTCGCATACAATGTCAATGTGGTTACACACACCATACTAAATCAGGCCTGGGCCATTATTTCCACTCGGGGGACCAATTTTAGAGAAAAAATGTGTCTGGGGGCCGGTAGATCTGATTTTTAGGAACACTAATGCAAAACCTCGCAATAATGTCTGATAGAATGCTAAAAAACACTAATTAGACTAATTAGGTGAAATTACAAAATTTACATGGCACAACAAAGATTCCAGGTCTGCGGCACAGTGGTTGAAAACACTGATGTAGAGATTTAAACTTTGAAATAAAAAAAAATATTGTATGAACTATTCAACACTTTTATGAGTGGTGTCCTATTTTTTTTTTTTTTTTTCCAAATACAGTAACAAGGAATATAAATCAATTTTAATGTTGCACGGAATTTTTACACACTGAATTTTTAATACACTGAATTTTTTTCTAACTGAATCTTTACACACTGAATTTTTAATACACTGATTTTTTTATACCCTGAATTTTTACACACTGAATGTTTTAATACACTGAATTTTTACACACTGATTTTTTAATACACTGAACTTTTTTTAACTGAATCTTTACACACTGATTTTTTTTTACACTCAATTTTTTATACCCTGAATTTTTACGAACTGAATTTTTACACACTGAATTTTTAATACACTGAATTTTTTTAACTGAATCTTTACACACTGATTTTTTATTTACACTGAAATTTTTATACCCTGAATTTTTACACACTGAATGTTTTAATACACTGAATTTTTACACACTGAATTTTTAATACACTGAATTTTTTTTAACTGAATCTTTACACACTGATTTTTTTTACACTCAATTTTTTTATACCCTGAATTTTTACACACTGAATGTTTTAATACACTGAATTTTTACACACTGAATTTTTAATACACTGAATTTTTTTAACTGAATCTTTACACACTGATTTTTTTTTTACACTGAAATTTTTATACCCTGAATTTTTACACACTGAATGTTTTAATACACTGAATCTTTACACACTGAATTTTTAATACACTGAATTTTTTTTAACTGAATCATTACACACAAATTTTTTTTGCACTGAATTTTTTTATACCTTGAATTTTTACAAACTGAATTTTTACACACTGAATTTTTAATACACTGAATTTTTTTAACTGAATCTTTACACACTGATTTTTTTTTTTTTTACACAAAATTTTTTTATACCCTGAATTTTTACACACTGACTTTTTAATACACTCAATTTTTTTAATCTGAATCTTTACACACTGATTTTTTTTTACACTCAATTTTTTTATACCCTGAATTTTTACGAACTGAATTTTTACACACTGAATTTCTAATACACTGAATTTTTAAAACATTGAATTTTTTTTAACTGAATCTTTATACACTGATTTTTTTTTACACTGAATTTTTCTATACCCTGAATTTTTACACACTGAATTTTTTTTAACTGAATCTTTACACACTGATTTTTTTTTTACACTCAATTTTTTATACCCTGAATTTTTACGAACTGAATTTTTACACACTCAATTTTTAATACACTGAATTTTTAAAACACTGAATTTTTTTAACTGAATCTTTACACTGAAATTTTTATACTGAATTTTTACACACTGAATTTTTAATACACTGAATTTTTAATACACTGAATTTTTTTAAACAGAATCTTTACACTGAATTTTTTTTTACACTACATTTTTTATACACCAAATTTTTACACATTGCATTTTTAATACACTGATTTTTTTTATAAGGAATTTTTTATATACTGCAATTTTACACACTGAATCTTTAATACACTGAATTTTTACACTCTGAATTTTTACACACTGATTTTTTAATACACTGAATTTTTACACACTGATTTTTTAATACACTGAATTTTTTTTAAACTGAATCTGTACACACTGACTTTTTTTTTACACTGACATTTTACACACTGAATTTTTAATACACTGAATATTTTTTGTGCGCTGAATCTATACACACTCATTTTTTCCCCAATGAAATTGTGATTATAATTTGATGTGTGTGTGTATATACACATATATATATATATATATATATGTAGCAAAGTGTGTACTCATACTATTTTTCACCACTGAATTTCAGGAAAAAAAATAAAGGATAATAAAAGTAAAAAAGATATTTCAGTACTCGTGAAATACTTCAATTTAAAAAAAGTAGTACCATTCATCTGTAGTTTGCTAACTCCCTAACAAAATTTGAGACATTGTGTTGCCAGTTCACAAAGTGTGTGTGAGTGACGAGAAGAAAAACCCAGACTCGCTTAAGTAAAAACCATTTCGAACTCGGAATACAAGACAACTTTTTTTCTCGGTTACAATGCTGTAAAACTTCCCGTGAGTAGCATACGGGGGCCACGTGTCTCAGTGTCTTACCCCAGACTGCACGTCCGTGAGCGTGTGCGTGAGGATGATGTTGAAGACGGCGTGGGACCGACTGCTCTCCTCGTTCATGTTGGTGGCGGCCACCGTGCGAGATTTATTCCCCTCCGACATCAGAGACTCAATGTCCTGGGAAGGGTTGGATCACCTGAGTTTTGGTTTGACGCCACATTCACAGCCAGCGCGAATAAGCTGGCTAAACATGGATGTACTGGAAAAGATGCACCATGTATTCACCTTGTAGCTCGCCACCGCTAGCCGAGACAGGCCGTCCACGTAGGGACCCAACACTTTGTGCTCTCGGACCCTCAGTGTTTGTCTGCCGCTGTAAAAAAAAAAAGAAGCCAATTAAAAAATATATAAAGGGCTTTTCACACATTAACAACCCTAAAGGTTTAGTGGCCACATGCGTGGACAGCACCTTTTAGCTCTTGTTTCCAAAATTATGTACACAACTGAATTGGGGTCTTATGGCCACTTGTGTGGACACTTACACTGCCATCTGGCGGTGTCAGAAGAGTATAACATACAATGGAATTAGGAAAAAAAGTGTAAAAATAAGAATTAACATGTCACTAAACATGAAGTACACGTTTGTGTACTTATGGACTAAGTACATCATATCAAAAGATGATTCTAAGTTTTTGTTCTAATTAGGGTCCAATGAGCCCAAATAGCAAACAGCTTGGGCCTGAAGAGGTAAAGAAATGCAACGCAAAGTGCTCTAAAAAGTTAAAAACTTATGACCCAGATCCCCCATTATCACCTACGCACGCACGGACACTAAACACAAACAAACATTTACTATATTGGCAAAATCATTTGTACACTACTGAATTGGGGTCTTATGGCCACTTGTGTGGACACTTACACTGCCATCTGGTGGTGCCAGAAGAGTATAACATACAACGGAATTTGGAAAAAAAAGTGTAAAAATAAGAATTAGCATGTCACTAAACATGAAGTACACGTTTGTGTACTTATGGACTAAGTACATCATATCAAAAGATGATTCTAAGTTTTTGTTCTACTTAGGGTCCAATGAGCCCAAATACCAAACAGCTTGGGCTTGAAGAGGTAAAGAAATGCAACGCAAAGTGCTTTACAAAGTTAAAAACTTATGACCCAGATCCACCATTATCACCTACGCACGCACGGACACTAAACACAAACACATATTTACTATATTGGCAAAAGCATTTGTACACTACTGAATTGGGGTCTTATGGCCACTTGTGTGGACACTTACACTGCCATCTGGTGGTGTCAGAAGAGTATAACATACAACAGAATTTGGAAAAAAAGTGTAAAAATAAGAATTAGCATGTCACTAAACATGAAGTACACATTTGTGTACTAATGGACTAAGTACATCATATCAAAAGATGATTCTAAGTTTTTCTTCTAATTAGGGTCCAATGAGCCCAAATAGCAAACGGCTTGGGCCTGAAGAGGTAAAGAAATGCAACTCAAAGTGCTCTAAAAAGTTAAAAACTTATGACCCAGATCCCCCATTATCACCTACGCACGCACGGACACTAAACACAAACACACATTTACTATATTGGCAAAAGCATTTGTACACTACTGAATTGGGGTCTTATGGCCACTTGTGTGGACACTTATACTGCCATCTAGTGGTGTCAGAAGAGAATAACATACAATGTACATGTACTGCTCGCCGGGACATCTCTGCGCTGCTGGTCCGCCTACGCTTGGGATGGTTTCCTGCTGGCTCCGCTGTGAACGGGACTCTCGCTGCTGTGTCTTGGATCCTCTTTGGACTGGACTCTCGCGACTGTGTTGTATCCATTGTGGATTGAACTTTCACAGTATCATGTTAGATCCGCTCGACATCCATTGCTTTCCTCCTCTCTAAGGTTCTCATAGTCATCATTGTCACCGACGTCCCACTGGGTCATTATTGTCACCAATGTCCCACTGGGTGTGAGTTTTCCTACCGAGGATGTCGTGGTGGTTTGTGCAGCCCTTTGAGACACTAGTGATTTAGGGCTATATAAGTAAACATTGATTGATTGATTGAATGGAATTTGGGAAAAAAAGTGTAAAAATAAGAATTAGCATGTCAGTAAACATGAAGTACACGTTTGTGTACTAATGGACTAAGTACATCATATCAAAAGATGATTCTATTTTTTTGTTCTAATTAGGGTCCAATGAGCCCAAATAGCAAACAGCTTGGGCTTGAAGAGGTAAAGAAATGCAACGCAAAGTGCTCTAAAAAGTTAAAAACTTATGACCCAGATCCCCCATTATCACCTACGCACGCACGGACACCAAACACAAACACACATTTACTATATTGGTAAAAGCATTTTGGCCACCCATTCAAATGATGACAATCAGGTGTCCTAATCACTTGGCCCGGTGTATAAAATCAAGCACTTAGGCATGGAGACTGTTTCTACAAACACTTGTGAAAGAATGGGCCGCTCTCAGTGATTTCCAGCATTGATCTGTCATAGGATGCCAGTCGTGAAGTTTCCTCGCTCCTAAATATTCCAAAGTCAACTTTTTTTATAAGAAAAGTGAAGAGTTTGGGAACAACAGCAACCCAGCCACCAAGTGGTAGGCCACGTAAACTGACAAGAGAGGGGTCTGCGGATGCCGAAGCGCATAGTGCAAGGATTGTCTGCAGAGTCAGTTGCTACAGAGCTCCAAACTCCATGTGACCTTCCAATTAGCCCACGTACAGTACGCAGAGAGCTTCATGGAATGGGTTTCCATGGCCGTGCAGCTGCATCTAAGCCATACATCACCAAGTCCAATGCAAAGCGTGGGATGCGGTGGTGTAAAGCTCGTCGCCCCTGGACTCTAGACGAGTGGAGACACCGTCTCTGGACTGATGAGTCACGCTTTTCCATCTGGTAATCTGACGGATCAGTCTGGGTTTGGAGGTTGCCAGGAGAACGTTACATTCCGGACTGCATTGTGCTGAGTGTGAAATTTGGTGGAGGAGGAATTATGGTGCGGGGTTGTTAGGCTTGGCCCCTTAGTTCCAGTGAAAGGAACTTTGTATGCTCCAGGATACCACAACATTTTAAACAATTACATGGGATGCCCTTTGAACTTCATATGTGAGTAAAGGCAGGTGGCCAAATACTTTTGGCAATATGGTGTTTAGGCACTAGAGATGCGCGGTTTGCGGTCTCATCCGCGGAGTCCGAAAAAAAAGATTTTAATTAGATTCGGGCGGGTGGCGGTTGAACCATCCGGAGACATGGTTCTGGGATCGGTATCCTCCGCCATTCAAAGAGACATTTAAGACCCGTGTCATAAAACGAAGAAGTCAATAAGAGACGCTATTACTCTCTTGAATGACTGCCGGCAGTCACTCAGATGTTAAATATTAGGGCGTGCTATGAAGCCATTGGCTTTGTCGCCTTCTACAACATGTACGAACTGCTTGACAGTCCGGCATCATGTTGTGTGTGGCTTCCGCGGCAACAGGCACACGACTGAAAGGCATACTGGGTGACACAGAGTACACTAATAGTTGTGATATAAACAATTTTAACACTCTTAAGTAACATGCGCCACGCTTTGAAGCCACATCAATTAAGAACGACAAACACATTTCGGGAGAACGTCCTCACAGTAACACAACACAACAAATACCCAGAATCCTTTGTATTCATGACACTCCCTGACTATTTTATACACCCCGCGTCGGTAGGGTGGGCGGGGTTGGGGGCGCGGGGGTGTAAAATTTATTCAGGAAGTGTCATGAATACAAAGGATTATGGGTATTAGTTGTGTTGCGTTTATGTTGTGTTACTGTGAGGATGTTCTCCCGAAATGTGTTTGTCAATCTTGTATTGTGTGGCTTCACAGCGTGGTGCATATTAGTAAGTGTTAAAGTTGTTTATATCACAACCATCAGTGTACTCTGTGTCACCCAGTATGCCTTTCAATCTTGTACGTGTAGTTGCGGAACTTGTACACAACATGTTGCTGGACCAACAATCAGTTTGTTCATGTTGTTGAAGGTCTCCAAGGCAATGGCTTCACAGCTTCCTGTCATCAGGATGAACGCTTTTGAATAGTCGCGAGAACGTTAGCGGCTCCAATTGACTACATTACTCTGTGAAACAGTTTTAAATAGCTCTGTGAGTGGTAACGGTGGCCAACCTCTGATGTAATTCAGCGGGCGGTTGGCGGGCGGGTACGGTCCCGATAAAAAGTTGGTCCGGGTGTACGGCGGGTGGATGACGATTTTGGTGACGCGGATGCGAATGATATAATTGCCTATCCGCGCATCTCTAATATGCACCTATATGAACAAATGACTGAGTACAGAGGAGCCAGGTGAGTAAACACCATCACAGGTGCCATCTGCACAAGGGGGTCGTCAGACCACGGTCACCAGGACGCTGACACAAAGCCCCCCACAGCACGGCTGATAACCCCTGAGGCAGATGGCTCATCCGAGGAAAGTAAATATATATATATATATCTATATATATATATATAAAGGCTGGGCAACGATTAAAAATTTTAGCCGAAGTTAATCGCACTATTTCTCCGATTAATCGCGATTAACTGCATTGTATACGCAAAGCCCAATAATGAATTCAAATGTAGTGTGTAGTGCACCTTTATTGGAATATTCTCCCACATGAACAAAAGCGCCAAAACATACATTTGTTGTGCAAACACAATTTAAATCAGTCCTTGTTAAACAGTAGCAGTTAAATAGCATATTTTATGAAAATCAACTCCAAAAATGTAAATACAAAACATTTAAGCTTATTGCCACTGCCAGGGTATTTAAGTTATCCTGTTTGTTATGGAAAATAAATATAATCTACATACAAATCTCTGAGCCACAATCATAACATCCGAACAGGCAATTTCTGAGGAAACAGCAGGAACATTTTTTTTTTATCAGGGATCTTATGTTTAAAAAACCTATATTATAGGTAGTGGGCTGTTTTAGCGAATTTTTGATCAAATTATCCTTACTAGCAATATTAATAATGTTGTGTTTATTCTGCGTAGTGCACTTAAAATAATTATGACCATATCTAGGAATTGATATGATGGGAATTTTCTGATTGTTTGCTTGGTGCTTTGATAAACTGACGCATCATATACATGGTACTATATTGTGATGTTATGAGCCAGGGAAATAAAGAACTACCCTACCCAGCATGCAACAGGAGTGACGAGCATGCGCGGTAGCCCGGTATAGGTTGTGTGTCGCCATGACGGCATGTTGTATGTTGTGATATGCACGCTCTGAAAGTAAACGTTAAGAACTCAACCAACACTCCTGGTCTGCATTATTCATAAATAGACAGACAACACATATACTCCGCTGCTTCACATGTAGCCGCAAAGTATTCCATGCTAGCTAGCTGGTCTAGCAAGCACACGTCTTTCAGTCCAAAACGGCCCGATCTATCCACATTCAGAATTGTCTGGCGGTCGTAAGTGATCCCGGAGTGACCACGCTGTAAGCCAGCCATGAAATTTGCAGAATTGTCCGGTATTTTTGCCAAATGTTCCATCTTTACCAAGAGCCCCTCCACGCCGAAGTACATCCGGGAGATGCCATCTTGTTAAGAAAAGGCGTTCACAAAATAAAAGCATGTAAACAACATACGCAAATGTGCGATAAAATAATTGTCGCCGTTAATAGATTGATGAGTTAACGCGTAATTAACGCATTAATTTGCCCACCCCTAGCATATATATATATATATATATATATATATATATATATAGTCGAGGTTCAGTGTTTTTCCCGTTATACGGTGCTCTATACCGGGGTGTAGAGCGGAATATATGATAGGTCAGGAACAAACACAAGAGGCTATATCATCACTACAAGTCTATTTTGCAGGTTTCCCTGCTCGTCAGGGATTCTTCCCCTGACGAGCAGGAAACATGATATATAAATCATTTTTTCATGTTTACACCAACATTTTTTAGCCAATTTTCTATGTTTAGACCTAAAAATCATGCATTTGCAATCTTAGAATCAATTTGATTGATTGATTGATACTTTTATTAGTAGATTGCACAGTTCAGTACATATTCCGTACAATTGACCACTAAATGGTAACACCCCAATAAGTTTTTCAACTTGTTTAAGTCGGGGTCCACGTTAATCGATTCATGGTACAAATATATACTATCAACATAATACAGTCATCACACAAGTTAATCATCATAGTATGTACATTGAATTATTTACATTATTTACAATCCGGGGGTTGGGATGAGAGCTTTGGTTGATATCAGTACTTCAGTCATCAACAGAGAAATGGACATTGAAACAGTGTAGGTCTTATTTAGTAGGATATGTACAGCCAGCAGAGAACATAGTGAGTTCAGATAGCATAAGAACAAGTATATACATTAGAAGTACATTTGAGTTGTTTATAATCCGGGGAGATGGGATGTGAATGGAGGAGGGTATTAGTAAAGTGTTGAAGTTGCCTGGAGTTGTTGTTTTAGAGCGGTTTTGAAGGAATATAGAGATGCACTTACTTTTACACCTGTTGGGAGTGCATTCCACATTGATGTGGCATAGAAAGAGAATGAGTTAAGACCTTTGTTAGATCGGAATCTGGGTTTAACGTGGTTTGTGGAGCTCCCCCTGGTGTTGTGTTATGGCGGTCATTTACGTTAGGAAGTAATTTGACATGTACTTCGGTATCAGGGAGGTGTAGCGGATTTTATAGACTAGGCTCAGTGCAAGTTGTTTTACTCTGTCAATCAATCAATCAATGTTTACTTATACAGCCCTAAATCACGAGTGTCTCAAAGGGCTGCACAAGCCACAACGACATCCTCGGCTCAGATCCCACATCAGGGCGAGAAAAAAATGCAACCCAATGGGAATACCGACTTTGACCGAACCCAGGTCAGAGTTCAGGGCACAGATAGCAGGCCCATCAAACATATATACTGTATATATACATATATATATACTTACATACGATTTTTAAAAAGTATTTTTGTAAGCCTAAGTTCTGACCACCATCTTTCCGTCCCCTGCCCAACACAGTCCTTGGCTGGCGGACCCTGATTTACACTGAGAACTTCATCGTTTGCAAGGCACATATGGCGGTCAGATGGTCCGCTCCACTTTGGCCTCACAGGCACAGGTCAGAGTGCCGGCAGGGAGCAAAGGTCAAAGGTTATGTTGTCTGGGGCGGTGCTGATTTAGTGTTGACCCGCCGGACATGCACTGACCACAGCATCTGGCCGTACCCTGAACGCATCACGTTCTCCAACGTGATGCGTTCAGATATGGAGAAGATGTATGGTGCATGTGAAATAGGTATAAGTAGGCGGACAAAGACCAGTTGATAAAAGGAAAGCGATAAAAGTGTGCCGCCATTGTTGAGTGGAGATGCAGAATTTTTTCCAAGAAAAAAGTGCAAAAGTTTTCCAAGAAGGTGTTTTTTCATTGTGTAAGATGAATGGAATTCTGCTTATTTGAATTAGACAAGGCTTCACGGTGGCAGAGGGGTTAGTGCGTCTGCCTCACAATACGAAGTTCCTGCAGTCCTGGGTTCAAATCCAGGCTCGGGATCTTTCTGTGTGGAGTTTGCATGTTCTCCCCGTGACTGCGTGGGTTCCCTCCGGGTACTCCGGCTTCCTCCCACTTCCAAAGACATGCACCTGGGATTGTTGATTGGCAACACTAAATTGGCCCTAGTGTGTGAATGTTGTCTGTCTATCTGTGTTGGCCTGCGATGAGGTGGCGACTTGTCCAGGGTGTACCCCGCCTTCCGCCCGATTGTATCTGAGATAGGCGCCAGCGCCCCCCGCCACCCAAAAGGGAATAAGCGGTAGAAATGGATGGATGGATGGATGAATTAGACAAAAAAATGATTGCAATTTTACAGGACAAAAGTTATATGGGAAAAAAAGTCAGAATTAAAAAATATTTCATAAGAATAAATTGTATTACACAAAAAAAACATTGCAAAAATATTGTAAGAATATTTCAGAAATTACTGAATACTTATATATATATATATATATATATATATATATATATATATATATATATATATTATACATATATATATATATATATATATATATATATATATACATATATATATATATATATATATATATATATATATATATATATATATATATAATATTTTATATATATATATATATATATGTTAATTACAAATAATAAAGAAAAAAAAAGCTGGAATTCTACAAAAAAAAAGACAGAGTCCATGGTTCTCGCCCGGAAAAGGGTGGAGTGCCATCTCCGGGTTGGGGAGGAGACCCTGCCCAAGTGGAGGAGTTCAAGTACCTAGGAGTCTTGTTCACGAGTGGGGGAAGAGTGGATGGTGAGATCGACAGGCGGATCGGTGCGGCGTCTTCAGTAATGCGGACGTTGTACCGATCCGTTGTGGTGAAGAAGGAGCTGAGCCGGAAGGCAAAGCTCTCAATTTACCGGTCGATCTACGTTCCCATCCTCACCTATGGTCATGAGCTTTGGGTCATGACCGAAACGATAATATCACGGGTACAAGCGGCCCAAATGAGTTTGGGTCTCTCCCTTAGAGATAGGGTGAGAAGCTCTGCCATCCGGGAGGAACTCAAAGTAAAGCCGCTGCTCCTCCACATTGAGAGGAGCCAGATGAGGTGGTTCGGGCATCTGGTCAGGATGCCACCCGAACGCCTCCCTAGGGAGGTGTTTAGGGCACGTCCAACCGGTAGGAGGCCACGGGGAAGACCCAGGACACGTTGGGAAGACTATGTCTCCCGGCTGGCCTGGGAACGCCTCGGGATCCCCCGGGAAGAGCTAGACGAAGTGGCTGGGGAGAGGGAAGTCTGGGCTTCCCTGCTTAGGCTGCTGCCCCCGCGACCCGACCTCGGGTAAGCGGAAGAAGATGGATGGATGGATGGAAATAATAAAGAAAAAAAAAGCTGGAATTCTACAAAAAAAAGTGTCATTAAATGAAAAAAAAAGTTGCTGTTTTACGAGAAAAACTCTTATCAGAATAAAGTTATAATAAAAAGCAGGAATTTTATTAGAAAAAAGTTTTAACTGTAAAATGCTAATGATATGAGAAGTTGCTATTTCACAACATTTGATTTATTAGACAATTATAATGTGCCAGCAGTTTTGCACTTTGTTTCATTTTAAAAATAAAGAAAGCCGTTGACAAAAAGCCAAGCAGTTTTATGTTTTGCATTTTAGTTGCTTACTGTACATGCAGAAATTGTACAACAAAAAAGGACAAAAAAATAATAATATATTCAATTTTATGACATGAAAAAAAAATATATAATACAAATTAATTTTCCATTTAATAAGATTGAAGAAAATAGGATTTTTTTGTATATTTTTTTATGGAAAAAAATGTGCAATTCTGCAAAAAAGTTCTGAACATTATAAATCTGAATTTGACAAGAATTTAATGCAATTGTACAAAAAAATTGAAAAAATATTTTATTTTATTTTATGAGATAAATGGAAAAAAAATATTTTTTGAAAATAATTTCTATGAAAAAAAGCTGCAATTCTACGAGAAAGAAGGCTGAATATAATACATTTGAGTTTGACAAGAAATTATTAGTTTAATTAATGTTATATAAAAAGGTCATCATTTTATTAGGAAAAAAATTTCCATTATATTAAAAAAAAACTATTATGAGAAAAAAGTCGTGATGAAAAGCAGGAATTTTATTAGCTAAAAGTTGCAACTGTAAAATTTTATGAGAAGTTACATTAAAATATTTTATTTATTGCACAATTATTATGTGTCCGTAGTGTGCACTTTATCGTTTCATTTAAAAAAATAAATAAAGCTGTCTACCTAAAAAACCAAGCAGTTTTATGTTTTGCATTTTTCTTCCTTATTGTAAATTGTACATGGAAAAAGGGCAAAAATATCATAACATTTAATTTTTACTTTTATGAAATGAAAAAAAAGCTGTGATTCTGCATGAAAAAAAGTATATCAGAAATTTAAATTTTAAAATAAATGTTTTCAATTTTACACATCAAAAGTTATAAAAACAAGTCATAATTTAATGAAAAAAATAACTTGTAAGAATAAAGTCATACTAAAAAGCAGGAATTTTATTATGACTTTATTCTACACAAGAAAAAAGTGCAAAAATTTTGGAAGAAAATACATTTTTATTTTATGAGATAAATGGAAAAAAAGTTTTAGAAAATAATTTCTATGAAAAAAA
>NC_084612.1:79994512-80012012 GCF_033978795.1 Nerophis ophidion | reverse complement strand
ATTTTCCAAACCGGGCTTGAATATTGTAAAACTATGAATATAGTCATTTATTTAAAAGGGAAATTCCTGGAAATTTGGGAATTAAAAAAAAATACAGATACTCGCACATTTGTCCTAGATGATATGAATGGGTTGGTGTTGAAATTTTTGAAATCACTTGAAAAATATTTACATAACAGTTTGAATTTGGAATTCCTGGAATTTCGGGAAAACTGTGAATTTTTAGGGAAAAAAAAAAACCTAATAACGTTTATTGTCCGAACTTAGAGGAAGGTCTTGAAGGTGGAATGGTTGGAATTGGTTGAATAATGTATACTGTGAAAACTTTCCAGGAAGAGCTGAAAACCGGGAAATGCTGGAATTTGTTTTAAACTGGTAGTTTGATATTCAAAGGCGAGTGGAGTGTGTGGACGGTGGAACGCTTCGAATGAGTTAAGAAACGTGGGAATTGTGCAAATTCGAAAAATGGCCCCTTTCATTTTCAATGGGTAAACTGTGAATTCTGGGTATTCCGGAAATTTTCCAAACCGGGAAACATGCTGGCTTGAATATTGTAAAACTATGAATATAGTCATTTATTTTAAAGGGAAATTCCTTGAAATTTGGGAATTTAAAAAAAAATACAGATACTCGCACATTTGTCCTAGATGATATGAATGGGTTGGTGTTGAAATTTTTAAAATCGCTTGAAAAATATTTACATAACAGTTTGAATTTGGAATTCCTGGAATTTCGGGAAAACTGTGAATTTTTACCAAAAAAAAACACCTAATAATATTGTCCGAACTTAGAGGAAGGTCTTGAAGGTGGAAGGGTTGGAATTGGTTGAATAATGTATACTGTGAAAACTTTCCAGGAAGAGCTGAAAACCGGGAAATGCTGGAATTTGTTTTAAACTGGTAGTTTGATATTCAAAGGCGAGTGGAGTGTGTGGACGGTGGAACGCTTCGAATGAGTTAAGAAACGTGGGAATTGTGCAAATTCGAAAAATGGCCCCCTTTCATTTTCAATGGGTAAACTGTGAATTCTGGGTATTCCGGAAATTTTCCAAACCGGGAAACATGCTGGCTTGAATATTGTAAAACTATGAATATAGTCATTTATTTTAAAGGGAAATTCCTTGAAATTTGGGAATTTAAAAAAAAATACAGATACTCGCACATTTGTCCTAGATGATATGAATGGGTTGGTGTTGAAATTTTTAAAATCGCTTGAAAAATATTTACATAACAGTTTGAATTTGGAATTCCTGGAATTTCGGGAAAACTGTGAATTTTTACCAAAAAAAAACACCTAATAATATTGTCCGAACTTAGAGGAAGGTCTTGAAGGTGGAAGGGTTGGAATTGGTTGAATAATGTATACTGTGAAAACTTTCCAGGAAGAGCTGAAAACCGGGAAATGCTGGAATTTGTTTTAAACTGGTAGTTTGATATTCAAAGGCGAGTGGAGTGTGTGGACGGTGGAACGCTTCGAATGAGTTAAGAAACGTGGGAATTGTGCAAATTCGAAAAATGGCCCCCTTTCATTTTCAATTGGTAAACTGTGAATTCTGGGTATTCCGGAAATTTTCCAAACCGGGAAACATGCTGGCTTGAATATTGTAAAACTATGAATATAGTCAGTTATTTAAAAGGGAAATTCCTGGAAATTTGTGAATTTAAAAAAAATACAGATACTCGCACATTTGTCCTAGATGATATGCATGGGTTGGTGTTGCAATTTTTGAAATCGCTTGAAAAAAATATTTACATAACAGTTTGAATTTGGAATTCCTGGAATTTCGGGAAAACTGTGAATTTTTACGGAAAAAACAACCTAATAATATTGTCCGAACTTAGAGGAAGGTCTTGAAGGTGGAAGGGTTGGAATTGGTTGAATTATGTATACTGTGAAAACTTTCCAGGATGAGCTGAAAACCGGGAAATGCTGGAATTTGTTTTAAACTGGTAGTTTGATATTCAAAGGCGAGTGGAGTGTGTGGACGGTGGAACGCTTCGAATGGGTTAAGAAACATGGGAATTGTGCAAATTCGAAAAATGGTCCCTTTCATTTTCAATGGGTAAACTGTGAATTCTGGGTATTCCGGAAATTTTCCAAACCGGGAAGCAAGCTGGCTTAAATATTGTAAAACTATGAATATAGTCATTTATTTAAAAAGGAAATTCCTAGAAATTTGGGAATTAAAAAAAAATACAGATACTCGCACATTTGTCCTAGATGATATGCATGGGTTGGTGTTGAAATTTTTGAAATCGCTTGAAAAATATTTACATAACAGTTTGAATTTGGAATTCCTGGAATTTTGGGAAAACTGTGAATTTTTACGGAAAAAACAACCTAATAATATCGTCCGAACTTAGAGGAAGGTCTTGAAGGTGGAATGGTTGGAATTGGTTGAATAATGTAGACTGTGAAAACTTTCCAGGAAGAGCTGAAAACCGGGAAATGCTGGAATTTGTTTTAAACTGGTAGTTTGATATTCAAAGGCGAGTGGAGTGTGTGGACGGTGGAACGCTTCGAATGGGTTAAGAAACGTGGGAATTGTGCAAATTCGAAAAATGGCCCCTTTCATTTTCAACGGGTAAACTGTGAATTCTGGGTATTCCGGAAATTTTCCAAACCGGGAAACATGCTGGCTTGAATATTTTAAAACTATGAATATAGTCATTTATTTAAAAGGGAAATTCCTGGAAATTTGGGAATAAAAAAAAAAATACAGATACTCGCACATTTGTCCTAGATGATATGCATGGGTTGGTGTTGAAATTTTTGAAATCGCTTAAAAAATATTTACATATCAGTTTTAATTGAGACGGGTATTTTGGAATTCCTGGAATTTCGGGAAAACTGTGAATTTTTACGGAAAAAACAACCTAATAATATTGTCCGAACTTAGAGGAAGGTCTTGAAGGTGTAATGGTTGGAATTGGTTGAATAATGTATACTGTGAAAACTTTCCAGGAAGAGCTGAAAACCGGAAAATGCTGGAATTTGTTTTAAACTGGTAGTTTGATATTCAAAGGCGAGTGGAGTGTGTGGACGGTGGAACGCTTCGAATGGGTTAAGAAACGTGGGAATTGTGCAAATTCGAAAAATGGCCCCTTTCATTTTCAACGGGTAAACTGTGAATTCTGGGTATTCCGGAAATTTTCCAAACCGGGAAACATGCTGGCTTGAATATTTTAAAACTATGAATATAGTCATTTATTTAAAAGGGAAATTCCTGGAAATTTGGGAATAAAAAAAAAAATACAGATACTCGCACATTTGTCCTAGATGATATGCATGGGTTGGTGTTGAAATTTTTGAAATCGCTTAAAAAATATTTACATATCAGTTTTAATTGAGACGGGTATTTTGGAATTCCTGGAATTTCGGGAAAACTGTGAATTTTTACGGAAAAAACAACCTAATAATATTGTCCGAACTTAGAGGAAGGTCTTGAAGGTGTAATGGTTGGAATTGGTTGAATAATGTATACTGTGAAAACTTTCCAGGAAGAGCTGAAAACCGGAAAATGCTGGAATTTGTTTTAAACTGGTAGTTTAACATTCAAAGGCGAGTGGAGTGTGTGGACGGTGGAACGCTTGGAATGAGTTAAGAAACGTGGGAATTGTGCAAATTCGAAAAATGTCCCCTTTCATTTTCAATGGGTAAACTGTGAATTCTGGGTATTCCGGAAATTTTCCAAACCGGGAAACATGCTGGCTTGAATATTGTAAAACTATGAATATAGTCATTTAATTAAAAGGGAAATTCCTGGAAATTTGGGAATAAAAAAAAATACAGATACTCGCACATTTGTCCTAGATGATATGCATGGGTTGGTGTTGAAATTTTTGAAATCGCTTGAAAAATATTTACATAACAGTTTGAATTGAGACGGGTATTTTGGAATTCCTGGAATTTCGGGAAAACTGTGAATTTTTACGGAAAAAACAACCTAATAACGTTAATTGTTCGAACTTAGAGGAAGGTCTTGAAGGTGGAAGGGTTGGAATTGGTTGAATAATGTATACTGTGAAAACTTTCCAGGAAGAGTTGAAAACCGGGAAATACTGGAATTTGTTTTAAACTGGTAGTTTGATATTCAAAGGTGAGTGGAGTGTGTGGACGGTGGAATGCTTGGAATGAGTTAAGAAACATGGGAATTGTGCAAATTCGAAAAATGGCCTGTTCATTATTAATGGGTAAACTGTGAATTCTGGGTAATCCGGAAATTTTCCAAACCGGGAAACATGCTGGCTTGAATATTGTAAAACTATGAATATAGTCATTTATTTAAAAGGGAAATTCCTGGAAATTTAGGTATTTTCAAAACATACTAATAATCGCACATTTGTCCCAGATGATATGAATGGGTTGGTGTTGGAATTTTTTAAAATCGCTTGAAAAATATTTACATAACGGGTATTCCGGAAGTCCTGGAATTTCGGAAAAACTGTAAATTTGCACGAAAAAAACCTAAAAACTTTTATTGTCCCAACATAGAGGAATGTCTTGAAGGTGGAATGGTTGGAATTGGTTGAACAATGTCGAGGACTGTGAAAACTTTCCAGGAAGAGCTGAAAACCGGGAAATGCTGGAATTTTGTAAAAACTGGTAGTTTGATATTCCAAGGAGTGTGTGGACGGTGGAACTCTTCGAATGGGTTAAGAACTGTGGGAATTGTGCGAGTTGGAAAAACGGTCCATTCATTTTCAATGGGAAAACCGTGAATTCTGGGTAATCCAGGTTAGCCCTAAAAAAATGTTTTGATACTTGAATGGTTCCGATAACATAAGCTGACCAATCTTTTTTAAAAGGCCGTTTTGGGGATTTTAGGTTCTAGATCACAATCAAAAACGATGCCATGCATAACGGTAAAGACGTGAGAGCTTACCAGTTTGTCCATAGGCAAAGATGCAGGCGTTGTAGCCCAGGAAGGCGTTGTGAAGAAGACTTTCCCCAAGGCACTGAAACACCACTTCCTGACCTGCACAAGTTTGTCGTGGTCAGCATTTTTGTCTTTTACGCACCAAACACTAAAACCTTTACGAGGGAACCGACCGGCAAACTTCTCTTGGTCCGACTCGTCCATGGACCAGAAGCAGTAGTCGTATGCAAACACCTGGAAACAAACACAAACGCATGCTTAGTTTCTGAGCTACCTAGCTTTTGATTGATTGATTGAAACTTTTATTAGTAGATTGCACAGTACAGTACATATTCCGTACAATTGACCACTAAATGGTAACATCCCAATAAGTTTTTCAACTTGTTTAAGTTTATCAGTTCATGGGGGCTAGCTTTAGCATTTAACATATGATGTTGATTTTTTAGCACTTTAGCATTGATTAATTGAAACTTTTATTAGGAGATTGCACAGCACAGTACATATTTTTTACAATTGACCACTAAATGGTAACACCCCAATAAGTTTTTCAACTTGTTTAAGTTAATCAATTCATGGGGGCTAGCTTTAGCATTTAACATAAGATGCTGATTTTTTAGCACTTTAGCATTGATTAATTGAAACTTTTATTAGTAGATTGCATAGTACAGTACATATTCCGTACAATTGACCACTAAATGGTAACACCCCAATAAGTTTTTCAACTTGTTTAAGTTAATCAATTCATGGGGGCTAGCTTTAGCATTTAACATAAGATGCTGATTTTTTAGCACTTTAGCATTGATTAATTGAAACTTTTATTAGGAGATTGCACAGTACAGTACATATTCCGTACAATTGACCAATAATCAATTCATGGGCGCTAGCTTTAGCATTTAACATATCATGCTGATTTTTTAGCATTTTAGCATCGATTGATTGAAACTTTTATTAGTAAAATGCACAGTACAGTACATATTCCGTACAATTGACCACTTAATGGTAACCCCCGAATAGGTTTTTCAACTTGTTTAAGTTAATCAATTCATGGTGGCTAGCTTTAGCATTTAACATATGATGCCTATTTTTTTTAGCACTTTAGCATTGATTGATTGATTGAAACTTTTATTAGGAGATTGCACAGTACAGTACATATTCCGTACAATTGACCACTAATCAATTCATGGGCGCCAGCTTTAGCATTTAACATATCATGCTGATTTTTTAGCATTTTAGCATTTTAGCATTGATTGATTGAAACTTTTATTAGTAAAATGCACATTACAGTACATATTCCGTACAATTGACCACTTAATTGTAACCCCCGAATAGGTTTTTCAACTTGTTTAAGTTGGGTTCCACGTTAATCAATTCATGGGTGCTAGCTTTAGCATTTAACATATGATGCTGATTGTTTAGCACTTTAGCATTGATTGATTGAAACTTTTATTAGTAGATTGCACAGTACAGTACATATTCCGTACAATTGACCACTAATCAATTCATGGGCGCTAGCTTTAGCATTTAACATATCACGCTGATTTTTTAGCATTTTAGCATTGATTGATTGAAACTTTTATTAGTAAAATGCATAGTACAGTACATATTCCGTACAATTGACCACTTCATGGTAACCCCTGAATAGGTTTTTCAACTTGTTTAAGTTGGGTTCCATGTTAATCAATTCATGGGTGCTAGCTTTAGCATTTAACATATCATGCTGATTTTTTAGCACTTTAGCATTGATTAATTGAAACTTTTATTAGGAGATTGCACAGTACAGTACATATTCCGTACAATTGACCAATAATCAATTCATGGGCGCTAGCTTTAGCATTTAACATATCATGCTGATTTTTTAGCATTTTAGCATTGATTGATTGAAACTTTTATTAGTAAAATGCATAGTACAGTACATATTCCGTACAATTGACCACTTAATGGTAAACCCCAAATAGGTTTTTCAACTTGTTTAAGTTGGGTTCCACGTTAATCAATTCATGGGTGCTAGCATTAGCATTTAACATAAGGTGCTGATTTTTTAGCACTTTAGCATTGATTGATTGAAACTTTAATTAGGAGATTGCACAGTACAGTACATATTCCGTACAATTGACCACTAATCAATTCATGGGCGCTAGCTTTAGCATTTACCATATCATGCTGATTTTTTAGCATTTTAGCATTGATTGATTGATTGAAACTTTTATTAGTAAAATGCACAGTACAGTATATATTCCGTACAATTGACCACTTAATGGTAAACCCCAAATAGGTTTTTCAACTTGTTTAAGTTGGGTTCCACGTTAATCAATTCATGGGTGCTAGCATTAGCATTTAACATAAGGTGCTGATTTTTTAGCACTTTAGCATTGATTGATTGAAACTTTAATTAGGAGATTGCACAGTACAGTACATATTCCGTACAATTGACCAATAATCAATTCATGGGCGCTAGCTTTAGCATTTAACATATCATGCTGATTTTTTAGCATTTTAGCATTGATTGATTGATTGAAACTTTTATTAGTAAAATGCACAGTACAGTACATATTCCGTACAATTGACCACTAAATGGTAACCCCCGAATGAGTTTTTCAACTTGTTTAAGTTAATCAATTCATGGGGGCTAGCTTTAGCATTTAACATAAGATGCTGATTTTTTAGCACTTTAGCATTGATTAATTGAAACTTTTATTAGGAGATTGCACAGTACAGTACATATTCCGTACAATTGACCACTAATCAATTCATGGGCGCTAGCTTTAGCATTTAACATATCATGCTGATTTTTTAGCATTTTAGCATTGATTGATTGATTGAAACTTTTATTAGTAAAATGCACATTACAGTACATATTCCGTACAATTGACCACTTAATGGTAACCCCAGAATAGGTTTTTCAACTTGTTTAAGTTGCGTTCCACGTTAATCAATTCATGGGTGCTAGCATTAGCATTTAACATATGATGCTGATTTTTTAGCACTTTAGCATTGATTGATTGAAACTTTTATTAGGAGATTGCACAGTACAGTACATCTTCCGTACAATTGACCACTAATCAATTCATGGGCGCTAGCTTTAGCATTTAACATATGATGTTGATTTTTTAGCACTTTAGCATTGATTGATTAAAACTTTTATTCGTAGATTGCAGAGTACAGTATATATTTCGTACAATTGACCACTAAATGGTAACCCCCGAATAGGTTTTTCAACTTGTTTAAGTTGGGTTCCACGTTAATCAATTCATGGGTGCTAGCTTTAGCATTTAACATATCATGCTGCTTTTTTAGCACTTTAGCATTGATTGATTGATTGATTGATCGATTGAAACTTTTATGAGTAGATTGCACAGTACAGTACATATTCCGTACATTGACCACTAAATGGTAACACCCCAATAAGTTTTTCAACTTGTTCAAGTCGGGGTCTACGTTAATCAATTCATGGTAGTCAAACAACTACTATAAGAACTATAACAACTATAAGAATATTTTTAATATTTTTAATGGCCTACAGTCAGTAGTGGTGATAATTTGTCCCGGGGCCCGGCGGGGATTCTTTATTTATTTATTTGGGGTTTTTTTGTCATGAAAAGCAGAGGTTTTTTTGGGTTGGTGCACTAATTTTAAGTGTATCTTGTTTTTTTTATGTTGATTTATTAAAAAAAATAAAATACAAATAAAAAATTATTCTGCGGTCCGGTAACAACCGGTGGTTGGGCACCATCGTTTTAAACGGTTCTCAGAAAAGAACGGCTCAAGATCCGACTACAAATTAGACAAAGCGGAGATTTTTAAATGCCATTCAACAGTTAAAGGGGAACATTATCACAATTTCAAAAGGGTTAAAAACAATAAAAATCAGTTCCCAGTGGCTTGTTGTATTTTTTGAAGTTTTTTTCTAAATTTTACCGGTCTCGGAATATCCCTAAATAAAGCTTTAAAGTGCCTTATTTTCGCTCTCTGCGAAGACACTGGCCATTTCCCTGTGACGTCACACAGTGCTGCCAATGTAAACAAACAATGGGAATACCACAGCAAGATATAGTGACATTAGCTCGGATTGAAACTCGGATTTCAGCGACTTAAGCGATTCAACGGATTACGCATGTATTGAAACAGATGGTTGGAGTATGAAAGTATTGAAGAAGAAACTGAAGCTATTGAGCGAATTGACGCCATTCATGGCCGAATAGCTGTGTTAGCATCGCCGGTAAAATGTGTGGACCAAACGATCAGGACTTTCGCATCTTGTGACACTGGAGCCACTTAAATCCGTCGATTGGTAAGTGTTTGTTTCGCATTAAATGTGAGTGGAAGGAAACGTAATATAGTTGCAAATGCATCTACAGCAGGGGTGCCCATTACGTCGATCGCGAGCTACCAGTCGACCGCGGGGGGTGTGACAGTCGATCTCCAGCGAGGCTTTTAAAAAAAATAGACCTAAAAATGAGTGATCATCAATCTTCACCAAGACGTCACTTAAATGACATTCACGGTACCGGAGGGTCTTGTGAGATGACGCTGGCTGCTGCAAGATCATTATTATGAAAATATGACCGAGAGGAAGGCGAGAAACACTTTTTATTTCAACAGACTCTCGCGCCGTACCTTCCGTCAAAACTCTAAAGGCCGACTGCACATTTCCTATCTTCACAATAAAAGCCCTGCTTCATGCTGCCTGCGCTAACTAAATACAGAGTCTCGGAAAACTGGCGTGCACAAGCGATCCCTCAGAAAGCTGGCGTGCACAAGTGATGTGCACGCCAGCTTTCCGAGACTCTTATTTTGTTAGCGCAGGCAGCATGAAGCAGGGCTTTTACTGTGAAGATAGGAAATGTGCAGTCGGCCTTTAGAGTTTTGACGGAAGGGACGGCGCGAAAGTCTGTTGAAATAAAAAGTGTTTCTCGCCTTCCTCTCTGTCATTTTTTCATAATAATGAACTGGCAGCAGCCAGCGTCATCTCACAAGACCCTCGGGTGCCGTGAATGTCAATCAAGCAAGCTACGGAATTTGCCGCCAATGTTTTTCTTGTAAAGTGTATGGAAGCTGGATGAATTAGATGCCAAAAACCAACCACTTTCATGTGGTATTGTACAGAATGGACAACTTTTTTTCTCCTCCATTTGAAAATGTGGGCGTTATCATCATTACTGTCTGATTCCAATCAATGCAAGTCATCAGAATCAGGTAATACACCAACTTATATTCTTGTCTTCGTGAAAGAAAGACATCAATATGTGTTACACATGCTTGTATTATCATTAAACACATTTAACTTGTTTAAAAAAATGTATCTTTCATGAATAAATAAATATAAATGATATATATAAATGAGGTAGATCCCCTCGAGTTGGTCAATTGAAAAGTAGCTCGCCTGCAGAAAAAGTGTGGTCACCCTTGATCTACGGTTATCCATACATCTCTGTACCATGTCTGCTTTAGCACCGCCGGTAAATAGCATGTTAGCATCGATTAGCTGGCAGTCAACATCAACAAAACTCACCTTTGTGATTTCGTTGACTATCGTTGCAAATGCATCTGCAGGTTATCCATACATCTCTGTGCCATGTCTGCCTTAGCATCGCCGGTAAAATGTGGAGACACTCCGGCACATTCAATGGGGGTCTGGCGGCAGACACTTTGGCATCTTGGGGCCAGTGGTGCAACTTGAATCCCTCCCTGTTAGTGTTGTTACACCCTCCGACAACACACCGACGAGGTTCCAAAAAATAGTCAAAAAAAAACGGAAAATAACAGAGCTGAGACCCGGTGTTTGTAATGTGTTGAAAATGAAAATGGCGGGTGTGTTACGTCGGCGACGTCACATTCTGACGTCATCGCCTCCAGCGCGATAAACAGAAAGGCGTTTAATTCGCCAAAATTCACCCATTTAGAGTTCGGAAATCGGTTAAAAAAATAGATGGTCTTTTTTCTGCACCATCAAGGTATATATTGACGCTTACATAGGTCTGCTGATAATGTTCCCCTTTAATTAGTATTATTAGTAAGGGTGGGCAAATTAGTGCGTTAATTATGAGTTAACTCATCAATCTATTAACGCCGACAATTATTTTTTCGCACATTTGCGCATGTTGTTTACATGCTTTTATTTTGTTAACACCTTTTCTTAACAAGATGGCGTCGCCCGGCGTCGAGGGGCTCTTGGTAAAGATGGAACATTTGGCAAAAATACCGGACAATTCTGGAAATTTCATGGCTGTGCCATGTCTGTCTTAGCATCGCCGGTAAAATGTGGAGACAATCTGGCACATTCAATGGGGGTCTGGCGGCAGACACTTTGGCATCTTGGGGCCAGTGGTGCAACTTGAATCCCTCCCTGTTAGTGTTGTTACACCCTCCGACAACACACCGACGAGGTTCCAAAAAATAGTCAAAAAAAAACGGAAATTAACAGAGCTGAGACCCGGTGTTTGTAATGTGTTGAAAATGAAAATGGCGGGTGTGTTACCTCGGCGACGTCATCGCCTCCAGCGCGATAAACAGAAAGGCGTTTAATTCGCCAAAATTCACCCATTTAGAGTTCGGAAATCGGTTAAAAAAATAGATGGTCTTTTTTCTGCACCATCAAGATATATATTGACGCTTACATAGGTCTGCTGATAATGTTCCCCTTTAAACTATTTTTTGCGAGAGGTGTAGCCGAACTCTCACATTATCAGCTGGGATAGGCTCCAGCTCACCTGTGGCTACTCTACGTCAAATTGAACACAAAACACAAGACTGGGGATGTTTTCTTCACACATGTTTCCAAAGGGAGCCTTTGTCGGAGGTTCCCGTGACTCACAAACACCGAATTAGCAGAAGAGTCAAAGTCGCAGTTACCTTGGACTGATTCCTGGCCAGGCCACGTGCGGTCACGGTGCACAGGAGCATGTGGAGAGAGAAGCAGAGGACATTTCACGCAGATTAGCGAGGACACGGCAAAGGAAACACAGACACGTGTGATTCTAACAAGAGGAGAAAACGCCACCGAAAATAGACACGGCCTGACAAGCGGCATGGCTGCTCGCTTAAGGCGTGACTCCTTTTTTTTCTCTCCTTCACCACCCACCGCTTGACCTTTGTGTTTTGTGCATGTTTACTCATGGTTGTCGGTCGGCGTGTCACAACAAACGTTGCCGAGTGCATCTCCAGGGCGGGGTGGCAGGAGGTGGTGCCTCGGCTGGCATGAAGAGGCTAGAGCAGGCCCTGGGCAATTATTTTGACTCAGGGGGCCAAATTTAGAGAGGAAAAAATGTGTCTGGGGGGGCCGGTATAGCTATTTAGGAACACTAATACAAAACCTCACAATAATGTCTGATTGAATGCTAAAAACGTTATGACGTACCACTTTAAAAAATGGAAGGGAATTTAAATTTGTTTACTGAATGAGACTTTGTGGACTTGGAGAAGGCATTGGACCGTGTCCCTCGGGAAGTCCTGTGGGGAGTGCTCAGAGAGTATGGGGTATCGGACTGTCTTATTGTGGCGGTCCGATCCCTGTACGATCAGTGCCAGAGCTTGGTCCGCATTGCCGGCAGTAAGTCGGACACGTTTCCAGTGAGGGTTGGACTCCTTTGTCACCGATTCTGTTCATAACTTTTATGGACAGAATTTCTAGGCGCAGTCAAGGCGTTGAGGGGTTCCGGTTTGGTGACCGCAGGATTAGGTCTCTGCTTTTTGCAGATGATGTAGTCCTGATGGCTTCATCTGGCCGGTATCTTCAGCTCTCACTGGATCGGTTCGCAGCCGAGTGTGAAGCGGCCGGAATGAGAATCAGCACCTCCAAGTCCGAGTCCATGGTTCTCGCCTGGGAAAGGGTGGAGTGCCATCTCCGGGTTGGGGAGGAGACCCTGCCCCAAGTGGAGGAGTTCAAGTACCTAGGAGTCTTGTTCACGAGTGGGGGAAGAGTGGATCGTGAGATCGACAGGCGGATCGGTGCGGCGTCTTCAGTAATGCGGACGTCGTACCGATCTGTTGTGGTGAAGAAGGAGCTGAGCCGGAAGGCAAAGCTCTCAATTTACCGGTCGATCTACGTTCCCATCCTCACCTATGGTCATGAGCTTTGGGTCATGACCGAAAGGATAAGATCACGGGTACAAGCGGCCCAAATGAGTTTAGGTCTCTCCCTTAGAGATAGGGTGAGAAGCTCTGCCATCCGGGAGGAACTCAAAGTAAAGCCGCTGCTTTTCCACATGGAGAGGAGCCAGATGAGGTGGTTCGGGCATCTGGTCAGGATGCCACCCGAACGCCTCCCTAGGGAGGTGTTTAGGGCACGTCCAACCGGTAGGAGGCCACGGGGAAGACCCAGGACACGTTGGGAAGACTATGTCTCCCGGCTGGCCTGGGAACGCCTCGGGATCCCCCGGGAAGAGCTAGACGAAGTGGCTTAGGCTGCTGCCCCCGCGACCCGACCTCGGATAAGCGGAAGAAGATGGATGGATGGATACTGAATGAGACAGCCAGAATGTACATGGAAATAAAAAATGTGGGATTTGCAATATTAACTATGAAGGATAAAACACTGAATATTGACAACATGAAAATCACAGGCTTCACGGTGGCAGAAGGGGTTAGTGCGTCTGCCTCACAATACGAAGTTCCTGCAGTCCTGGGTTCAAATCCAGGCTCGGGATCTTTCTGTGTGGAGTTTGCATGTTCTCCCCGTGACTGCGTGGGTTCCCTCCGGGTACTCCGGCTTCCTCCCACTTCCAAAGACATGCACCTGGGGATAGGTTGATTGGCAACACTAAATGGTCCCTAGTGTGTAAATGTTGTCTGTCTATCTGTGTTGGCCCTGCGATGAGGTGGCAACTTGTCCAGGGTGTACCCCGCCTTCCGCCCGATTGTAGCTGAGATAGGCGCCAGCGCCCCCCGCCGCCCAAAAAGGGAATAAGCGGTAGTAAATGGATGGATGGATGGATGAAAATCACATCCCATCTCCATCGACATATTTTACAATCCAATCAAGGGGCGGTTTAGCTCGGTTGGTAGAGCGGCCGTGCCAGCAACTTGAGGGTTGCAGGTTCGATTCCCGCTTCCGCCATCTTAGTCACTGCCGTTGTGTCCTTGGGCAAGACACTTTACCCACCTGCTCCCAGTGCCACCCACACTGGTTTGAATGTAACTTAGATATTGGGGTTCACCATGTAAAGCGCGTTGAGTCACTAGAGAAAAAGCGCTATATAAATATATTTCACTTCACATCAATAAATCAATGTTTATTTATATAGCCCTAAATCACAAGTGTCTCAAAGGGCTGCACAAGCCACAACGACATTCTTGGTTCAAGTCCCACACAAGAGCAAGGAAAAACTCACAACTCAATTGGATGTCAATGTGAATGACTATGAGAAACCTTGGAGAGGACCGCAGATGTGGGTGACCCCCACCCCCTCTAGAGAAGACCGGATGCAATGGACGTCGAGTGGGTCTAGCACAATATTGTGAAAGTCCAGTCCATAGTGGATGTAACATAATAGTGAATTGATTAACGTGGACCCCGACTTAAACAAGTTGAAAAACGTATTCGGGTGTTACCATTTAGTGCAGGGGTGTCAAACTCAAATGCAGAGTGGGCCGACATTTAAAACTGAACAAGAACATATTTTACGATCCAATCAATAAATCAATATTTATTTATATAGCCCTAAATCACAAGTGTCTCAAAGGGCTGCACAAGCCACAACGGCATTCTTGGTTCGGATCCCACATAAGAGCAAGGAAAAACTCACAACTCAATAGGATGTCAATGTGAATGGCTATGAGAAACCTTGGAGAGGACCGCAGATGTGGGTGACCCCCACCCCCCCTCTAGAGAAGACCGGATGCAATGGACGTCGAGTGGGTCTAGCACAATATTGTGAAAGTCCAGTCCATAGTGGATGTAACATAATACTGAATTGATTAACGTGGACCCCGACTTAAACAAGTGGAAAAACGTATTCGGGTGTTACCATTTAGTGCAGGGGTGTCAAACTCAAATGCAGAGTGGGCCGACATTTAAAACTGAACAAGAACATATTTTACAATCCAATCAATAAATCTATATTTATTGATATAGCCTTAAATCACAAGTGTCTCAAAGGGCTGCACAAGCCACAACGACATTCTTGGTTCGGATCCCACATAAGGGCAAGGAAAAACTCACAACTCAATGGGATGTCATTGTGAATGGCTATGAGAAACCTTGGAGAGGACCGCAGATGTGAGCTGCTGTGACTTACATTACCATAGTAACTAATTATATTACCATAGTAACTAGTACATCATGCAAAAGAGCAGATTCCAATCATTGAAATCGGGCCTTAACTTTCTCAAGTCTGACTTAATGCAACATTAAATGTTAAACTTTTTTACTGAATGAGACACCCAGAATGTACATGAAAATAAAGAATGTTGGATTTACAATATTAACTAAGAACGATAAAACACTGAATATTGACAACATATGAACTTCACACACCCTCTCGATCGAAATATTTTACAATCAAGTGAAACACACGAAAAAAATGCGACTAACAGCAAAATATGAACGCAAAGGGTAAAAACTCCCCACCTATGATCTGATATATATATCACTAAGCTTTAGAACTTTGTAGTAAAAATCTCCTTCCGGGTCTGTCCCTGACACCAGCACCCACACTGCCTTGCACCTCGTCTGAACTGCTGTGACTTAGATTACCATAGTAACTAAATAGATTACCATAGTAACTAGTACATCATGCAAAAGCGCAGATTCCAACAATTGAAATCTGGCCTTAATTTGCCCAGGTCTGATTTAATGCAATGTTGCATATATTATTCTTTTGTTGTGTCTGTGTGTGCAAAACACACAAAAAAAAAAAACCCTGCAGACATCAACATACACGCCTGCAATTTTCTGGCACTCATTAACGACGGCTGCCAGACATTGTCTCATTTGCATCGATGCTAATTCGCTGATGAGCACTGGCTTCCTGTGCACTTAAGATGTGACTTTAAGGTTTTACTACTTACGTATAAAATACTAAACGGTCTAGCTCCAGCCTATCTTGCCGATTGTATTGTACCATATGTCCCGGCAAGAAATCTGCGTTCAAAAGACTCCGGCTTATTAGTGATTCCTAGAGCCCAAAAAAAGTCTGCGGGCTATAGAGCGTTTTCCGTTCGGGCTCCAGTACTCTGGAATGCCCTCCCGGTAACAGTTCGAGATGCTACCTCAGTAGAAGCATTTAAGTCTCACCTTAAAACTCATCTGTATACTCTAGCCTTTAAATAGACCTCCTTTTTAGACCAGTTGATCTGCCGCTTCTTTTCTTCCTCCTATGTCCCCCCCTCCCTTGTGGAGGGGGTCCGGTCCGATGACCATGGATGAAGTACTGGCTGTCCAGAGTCGAGACCCAGGATGGACCGCTCGCCTGTGTATCGGTTGGGGACATCTCGACGCTGCTGATCCGCCTCCGCTTGAGATGGTTTCCTGTGGACGGCACTCTCGCTGCTGTCTTGGATCCGCTTGAACTGAACTCTGACGGCTGTGTTGGAGCCACTATGGATTGAACTTTCACAGAATCATGTTAGACCCGCTCGACATCCATTGCTTTCGGTCCCCTAGGGGGGGGTGGGGGTGGTTGCCCACATCTGAGGTCCTCTCCAAGGTTTCTCATAGTCAGCATTGTCACTGGCGTCCCACTGGATGTGAATTCTCCCTGCCCACTGGGTGTGAGTTTTCCTTGCCCTTTTGTGGGTTCTTCCGAGGATGTTGTAGTCGTAATGGTTTGTGCAGTCCTTTGAGACATTTGTGATTTGGGGCTATATAAATAAACATTGATTGATTGATTGATTGAAAATGAGCCATCGTCGTTGGGAAAGATAACGTGCGTCGACATTTTACGAACGCCAAAGGTGTTTTCAAGCGGTGCATTTTTGACGGCTGGTTTCTCTGACAGACCGAAACCGCGGCAAGGTCGTTAGTGGGACATTACGCCAAGACGGAGACGTATAGCCATGCGGCGGATATCTAAAGGAACCTGAGACGGAGTGGAAATTCCTCGGCGGACCACAACTCCCCAAGAAATCAAGTCAAGATTGGGAGTTCACAGCATTATGAAGCATCTGAAAATCATTGCCGCGTGCTTCTTAAACCGCAGTCCTAATTTGACAACCCTTGTGTTCAATCAAGAATGTTCAGTTCTTGCATTTGAAGTTTCAAGATCAAGTGTTTAGTTATTTCTCTTAAAGTTGCGATGTAAATAAAGACTTTTGCAGTTTTTTTCTCTGCTGGAAGAAATTATGGCTGGTTTAGAAGTGGTAAAAGGGAACTGCACTTCTTTTTGGGAATTTTGCCTATCGTTCACAATCATTATGAAAGACAAGAACACACATTTTTTGGGGGGTAAGGATTTTAAAGATGATAAAAAATGCTTGAAAGTTGCGGCCAACATTGTAGCCTTCAAAGCTCTTCAAAACAACTTCAAAATCCCCCATCAATGTTTTCCCAGAGCCCCAAAAAAAGTCTGTGGGCTATAGAGTGTTTTCTATTGGGGCTCCAGTACTCTGGAATGCCCTCCCGGTAACAGTTTGAGATGCTACCTCAGGACAAACATTGAAGTCCCATCTTAAAACTCATTTGTATAC
>NC_084612.1:79899512-79989512 GCF_033978795.1 Nerophis ophidion | reverse complement strand
GCTTCTGTGCTTTCGCCACGCGTTTCTTTTCGTCTGTTTTTGTACCATTGTTTTGTTATTAAATCATTCTTACCTTTTAGTTGTTGTCCGGAGTGTCTATGTTTGCGTTGGAGGAACGATCCCGCATTAAAATGCGACCCGCACGTGACACGTGACATAAACACAATGCATTTTTTTAAGAAAGACAAACATTTCTAGAGAGGTCTTTTATTCTTTGTAATAATATTGTTATTCTGAAGCTAACAGTGGAAGGGGGCGTGGCCTGCAGCGAAGCGGGGTGTTGCCAGTACCGGCCTCGAAATCAGCGACAGGTGCGTAGACGGCCCACCTGGGCCTTTTTTTTTTTTTTTTTTGATCACCTGTCGCTATGTTATAAGCAACAGCCAGGAGGAGAGACGGGCGAGCGAGAACGAAAGACAAAAAGACATATGCTGGAAAGCAACTGAGGGACTTATTGAAAAATAAAACAATATCGTAACCCTGAAACAGGCTCTCATGTCAGTGCTTGGTGGTCTGAAGAATCCCCTGGAGGGCAAGCCCCACCCTAACCAATAATAGATAAATGACTTCTTACCAACTTCTTGAACATAAAAATGCATGACAATGTTTTATATTTTGAGTGTTATTTTTAACACTGTGATTAAGAGTGGAATTATTCATTCTTCATCGTGTTAAGCAATGTCAGCTCAGATTTACCCGAGAGCCAGATGCAGTCATCAAAAGAGCCACATCTGGCTCTAGAGCCATAGGTTCCCTACCCCTGTCCTAGAACTATAAGTTCCAGGAACACTGAGCTTTTGGTTGGAAAGGGGCTATTGTCATCCTCTCTTTGGGAAATAAACTCTAGGATTGGTGTGTCAGTATTAGTGAGCATTATGCGTCAAGGGGTTGATGTGAACAAAAGGGGCAAAACCAGTCAGTCGGTCAAGATGCAAGGGGGGATCGGGGGTTGGGGGGGGGATGTACCAAATCAGTCCCCTCTCTGAGCCCGAGGACCTCACCCCCCTTCCTTCTGCCGAGGCAAAAACGAGCTGACGGATGATGCAGCCAGAGGTTAAGAAACCTCCATTTCCTTGTGGGAAGTCCGACAAAATGTGACAAAACCAGGCGTCTTTGTGAACCTGCGAGGTTTCAGCTCCGCTCGGCAACATTCTTCCTCAGCAGGGGGGGGATTTCCTGCCCACAGCTTCAATGATGAAGAGGCTTCCGAAAAAAGGATGCGAGTGTGACGGCGTAGACAGAGGTGGGAAGCACTAATGTTGATATTTGTTTAATGGGTTGAGACAGGGGGAAAAAAAATGCTGTAAACCAGGGGTGCCCACACTTTTTCTGCAGGCGAGCTACTTTTCAATTGACCAACTCGAGGGGATCTACCTCATTTATATATATCATTTATATTTATTTATTTATGAAAGAGACATTTTTGTAAACAAGTTAAATGTGTTTAATGATAATACAAGCATGTGTAACACATATAGATGTCTTTCTTTCACAAAGACAAGAATATAAGTTGGTGTATTACCTGATTCTGATGACTTGCATTGATTGGAATCAGACAGTAATGATGATAACGCCCACATTTTCAAATGGAGGAGGAAAAAAAGTTGTCCTTTCTGTACAATACCACATGAAAGTGGTTGGTTTTTGGCATCTAATTCATCCAGCTTCCATACACTTTACAAGAAAAACATTGGCGGCAAATTCCGTAGCTTGCTTGATTGACATTCACGGCACCCGAGGGTCTTGTGAGATGACGCTGGCTGCTGCCAGTTCATTATTATGAAAAAATGACAGAGAGGAAGGCGAGAAACACTTTTTATTTCAACAGACTCTCGCGCCGTACCTTCCGTCAAAACTCTAAAGGCCGACTGCACATTTCCTATCTTCACAATAAAAGCCCTGCTTCATGCTGCCTGCGCTAACAAAATAAGAGTCTGGGAAAGCTGGCGTGCACAAGTGATGTGCACGCCAGCTTTCTGAGGGATCGCTTGTGCACGCCAGTTTTCCCAGACTCTGTATTTAGTTAGCGCAGGCAGCATGAAGCAGGGCTTTTATTGTGAAGATAGGAAATGTGCAGTCGGCCTTTAGAGTTTTGACGGAAGGTACGGCGCGAGAGTCTGTTGAAATAAAAAGTGTTTCTCGCCTTCCTCTCGGTCATATTTTAATAGTAATGATCTTGCAGCAGCCAGCGTCATCTCACAAGACCCTCCGGTACCGTGAATGTCATTTAAGTGACGTCTTGGTGAAGATTGATGATCACTCATTTTTAGGTCTATTCTTTTAAAAAGCCTGGCTGGAGATCGACTGACACACCCCCTGCGGTCGACTGGTAGCTCGCGATCGACGTAATGGGCACCCCTGCTGTAAACGGTGCAAACAGTATGACCAGAGGTGGGTAGTAACGCGCTACATTTACTCCGTTACATCTACTTGAGTAACTTTTGGGATAAATTGTACTTCGAAGAGTAGTTTTTATGCAACATACTTTTACTATTACTTGAGTACATTTATAAAGAAGAAACGCTACTTTTACTCCGCTCCATTTATCTACAATCAGCTCGTTACTCGCTACTTATGTGTAGCATGTGTTATATGTTTTTTTTCTCCAAGATGGCGCTGCTGTAGTGGCTGCTGTAGGCGGGAGCTCTGTGCTCTTGTGTCATCTTTTTGTGTTTCCCTCTTGTTGTCATGTCTTATTATACTTTTTTGCCTTTTGGTCCGGGACCCTTTGGGACTGTGTGACAAGGGGTGGCACTTTCGTGACCTCTGTGGTGCTTTTTTTGTGGACTTCTGGATCTGCCTCCCGGGAGCCTTTTGGCCATGGAGACCAGCTGCTGGGTCTCTGCTACACCGGAGTCTGTTTGGAGGGACTGGAGGAGATGCGGATGAGGGGACAGGACTGCAGAACTGGCACTGAGGGCTGGGACGGAGAGGCTTTGTGGTGTCTTGACTGGGTGAGCAGGTGTCGGACACCTCAGTCACCTTGGACGTATCCTCGCTCATCCATGCGGACTGGACACTGGCCGAGAGTGGAGTCGGCTGTCTTGGTTGCTTTGTTGGGTCTGCTCCTGTCTCTGGCCATGCTCCCTCCACCCCAGAGGACGATGGCGTGGAACACCGCAGAGGCCACCACAGTGGATATGTTTCTTTTACTTTTTATTCATAGCTGTATGTAGAAGTGTCTGCTTGTATCTGCTGCTTTAATGTCTTTAATGTCCTCTGTCTTCTTTGATGTTTCCCTCTTACACACATGGAAGAGGGATGTGTACTATGGCTGTGAGTTGTTTTTTTCCCTTGGCTTCAGTCTGCACCCCCTTTCCAGGGCCCAGGCCAAGACCCATTTTTTATTTTATTTTATTTCCCTTGTTTCCCTGTATCTCATCTTTTTTGTAAGGGGCGCTGGAAGCCGGCAGACCCGTCAGCGATCCTGTTCTGTCTCCCTGTAATGTTTGTCTGATCTTGAATGGGATTGTGCTGGAAATTGTAATTTTCCTGAAGGAACTCTCCTGACGGAATAAATAAAGTACTATCTAATCTAATCTACTTTTTTTTCATCGATCTGTTAATGCACGCTTTGTTTGTTTTGATTTTGTCAGACACGCATGCAAAGTAGGAACTACACATGCCTGCGTTTCACCAATCAAATGCAGTCACTGGTGACGTTGGACCAATCAAACAAAACCAGGCATGACCGTCACACGTCGAATCCGACCTAAAAAAGTGGAAAAACTTATTGGGGTGTTACCATTTAGTGGTCAATTGTGCGGAATATGTACTGTACTGTGCAATCCACTAATAAAAGTTTCAATCAATCAATCAAAAGTGTAAAGGAAAAAAGACACTTTTTATTTCAACCGTACTTCCCGTCACAAGCCTAAAGACTGATCGCACAGTTCCTGTCTTCACAATAAAAGCGCCGCTCCATCGCGCCTGCGCTAACAAAATAAGAGTCTCCGAAAGCCAGCGCAAACAAGCGAGCAAGCTACGGAGTTTGCCACCAATGTATTTATTGTAAAGTGTATAAAAACGAATATGGACAAATAAGATGCCAAAAACCAACGAGTTTCATGTGGTATTAGACAGAAAAGAGGAACTTTTTTTTCTCCTCCATTTGAAAACGTGGACGTTATCAGCACTATACTGTCTGATTCCAATCAATGCAAGTCATCAGAATCAGGTAATACACCAACTTATATTCTTGTCTTCATGAAAGATAGGAATCTATATGTTAAACATGCATGTATATTCATTAAAACACCTTTAACATCTCAACAAAAACGGCAAAATAAAAAACTATAAATTATATAGTGTATATATATATATATATATATATATAATATGTGTGTGTATGTATGTATGAGGTAGATCACCTCGACTTGGTCATTTATTAAGTAATTGATTAACGTTGAAAAACTTATTGGGGTGTTATTATTTAGTGGTCAATTGTATGGAATATGTACTGTACTGTGCAATCTACTAATACAAGTTTCAATCAATCAATCAATCAATCAATAAATGCCTACTGAGCCTATGGTGCTGTTAAGTTATTGTGGCTCAATTTGCCTTAATTTTTTTATTTCAATGTATTATTATTTAATATATATGATTGTTTTAGTTGCTTAAGAGATATTCCTGGCTATGAATTTGCTCATTGCTATTTTTATGTTTTTGTGCATTACTTGTTGCCGTAATCATTAAACAAACAGGTTACTCATCAGTTACTCAGTACTTGAGTAGTTTTTTCACAACATACTTTTTACTTTTACTCGAGTAAATATTTGGATGACTACGCCTTACTTTTACTTGAGTAATAAATCTCTAAAGTAACAGTACTCTTACTTGAGTACAATTTCTGGCTACTCGACCCACCTCTGGGCGTAGAACACTGCCAAGGTTGGACAATCATTGAAATTAGGGGTGTAACGCTACACCAGGGGTCGGGAACCTTTTTGGCTGACAGAGCCAAGAAGCCAAATATTTTACAACGTATTTACCTAAGAGCCATATAATATATTTTCAACACTGAACACAACTAAAAGTGTGCATTTTTAATTAAGACTAACATTTCTAGAGTCTCTTATTCTCTGTAATAATGTTGTTATTCTGAAGCTAACTTAGGAGGGGGCGTGGCCTGCGGGTCTGCAGCGAAGCAGGGTGTTGCCAGGACCGGCCTCGAAATCTGCGACAGGTGTGTAAACGGCCCCCCTGGGCCTTGTTGAAGAACCCCCAAGAGGGCTAGCCCTACACTAATCAATAATAAATAAATCATTTCTTACCCTTAAGGCAACTTCTTGAACAGGTGCGGTAGAAAAAAAGGATGGATGGATTCAAATGCATGAGCATTTTTATATCCATCCATCCATCCATTTTCTACCGCTTATTCCCTTTCGAGGTCGCAGGGGGCGCTGGCGCCTATCTCAGCTACAATCGGGCGGAAGGCGGGGTACACCCTGGACAAGTTGCCACCTCATCACAGGGCCAACACAGATAGACAGACAACATTCACACTCACATTCACACAGTAGGGACCATTTAGTGTTGCCAATCAACCTATCCCCAGGTGCATGTCTTTGGAGGTGGGAGGAAGCCGGAGTACCCGGAGGGAACCCACGCATTCACGGGGAGAACATGCAAACTCCACACAGAAAGATCCCCAGCCTGGATTTGAACCCAGGACTGCAGGACCTTCGTATTGTGAGGCAGACGCACTAACCCCTCTGCCACCGTGAAAACGAGATATTTAAGTATTCATTAAAATAAATTTCAAACCAATGTTTGAAATGTCTGACAATATAATATTTGTTGGGATTATAAGAAAATATAGGGGACGGCTTGGCAAAGTTGGTAGAGAGTGGCTGTACCAGCAATCTGAGGGTTACTGGTTCAATCCCCACCTTCTACCATCCTAGTCATGTCCGTTGTGTCCTTGGGCAAGACACTTCACCCTTGCTCCTGATGGGTCCTGGTGAGCGCCTTGCATGGCAGCTCCCGCCGTCAGTGTGTGAATGTGTGTGTGAATGGACGAATGTGGAAATACTGTCAAAGCGCCTTGGGCTCCTTAAAAAGGGGAATCCATCCATCCATCCCTCTTCCTCCGCCTATCCGAGCTCGGGTCGCGGGGGCAGCAGCCCCAGCAGGGAAGCCCAGACTTCCCTCTCCCCAGCCACTTCGTCTAGCTCTTCCCGGGGGATCCAGAGGTGTTCCCAGGCCAGTTGGGAGACATAGTCTTCCCAACGTGTCCTGGGTCTTCCCTGTGGCCTCCTACCGGTTGGACGTGCCCTAAACACCTCCCTAGGGAGGCGTTCGGGTGGCATCCTGACCAGATGCAAGAACCACCTCATCTGGCTCCTCTCCATGTGGAGGAGCAGCGGCTTTACTTTGAGTTCCTCCCGGATGGCAGAGCTTCTCACCCTATCTCTAAGGGAGAGACCCGCCACATGGCGGAGGAAACTAATTTCGGCCGCTTGTACCCGTGATCTTATCCTTTCGGTCATGACCCAAAGCTCATGACCATAGATCGACCGGTAAATTGAGAGCTTTGCCTTCCGGCTCAGCTCCTTCTTCACCACAACGGATCGGTACAACGTCAGCATTACTGAAGACGCCGCACCGATCCGCCTGTCGATCTCACGATCCACTCTTCCCTCACTCGTGAACAAGACTCCTAAGTACTTGAACTCCTCCACTTGGGGCAGGGTCTCCTCCCCAACCCGGAGATGGCATTCCACCCTTTTCCGGGCAAGAACCATGGACTCGGACTTGGAGGTGCTGATTCTCATTCCGATCGCTTCACACTCGGCTGCGAACCGATCCAGTGAGAGCTGAAGATCCCGGTCGGATGAAGCCATCAGGACCACATCATCTGCAAAAAGCTGAGACCTAATCCTGCGGTCACCAAACCGGAACCCCTCAACGCCTTGACTGCGCGTAGAAATTCTGTCCATAAAAGTTATGAACAGAATCGGTGACAAAGGACAGCCTTGGCGGAGTCCAACCCTCACTGGAAACGTGTCCGACTTACTGCCAGCAATGTGGACCAAGTTCTGGCACTGATCGTACAGGGAGCGGACCGCCACAATAAGACAGTCCGGTACCCCATACTCCCTGAACACTCCCCACAGGACTTCCCGAGGGACACGGTCGAATGCCTTCTCCAAGTCCACAAAGCACATGTAGACTGGTTGGGCAAACTCCCATGCACCCTCAAGAACCCTGCCGAGAGTATAGAGCTGGTCCACAGTTCCACGACCAGGACGAAAACCACACTGTTCCTCCTGAAATCCGAGGTTCGACTATCCGGTGCAGCCTCCTCTCCAGTACACCTGAATAAACCTTACCGGGGAAGGCTGAGGAGTGTGATCCCACTATAGTTGGAACACACCCTCCGCTCCCCCTTCTTAAAAAGGGGTAGAAAAGCGCTATACAAGTACAACCCATTTACAATTTAATATTGTGTTCACGCACTCCATGTGGCAGGTTTTGACGTGCACAGTGATGACAGTTGTCACGGCGACTTGAAAACACTGCGGGCGAGCAGACTCGTCCCCCCTCGGATCATGATCATAATGAGGTAGGCAGTCCTCCCCCCCCATCAAATTATGAGCGAGGATGAGGTGGCCGTGAACCCGCCTCCCTTCAACGTCATTTATAAAATATCTTAATGCATGGATGCTCCCCCCCCCCCCCTCTTCTTTACTGTTCTTGCATTGTTGTCTCCCCCCTCCTCCTTCTCTGGGACTGTACCATCTCCAGCTGCACGGGGAGGAATGAGGGGGGTCAGGGAGGTGGAGAGTGGAATGTTAAACTGAAGTGGAGTTGGCCTGGATGTGACAATGCATAATAACAGCGGCACACATGCATCGCGCAGCATCCGCATATGAGACGTTCCTCACAGTGGACGTTTCTGTCTTCCGTCTCGTTGGCTGGCACTAAGTCATTCCAAGCCCGGGAGACGAACAAGAAGACTAGTGTGCCCCGCTGAACCTGATCCAGATGCTAATTGAGAAATTTCCCAGGCCGGCATGGGGAGAGACTCCTCCTTTAATTGTAAGAAGGAAACACGATCTTTCAGGAGCAGGGGCTACTTGGCTAGATCGTAACTCCTTCTGGAATTTTTAATTTTCCTGAAGGAACTCTCCTGAAGGAACCAATAAAGTACTATCAATCTATCTAATTGTAGTCAGGCAGCGACATTTTTACCTGAGAAGGGCTAATATACTCACAAAGGGATGTAACGATAAACGGAATAAAAATAACCGTGGGAGGACTTCGGAATATTTGAAATAAAACTTTTTAAAACATCCATCCATCCATCTTCTTCCGCTTATCCGAGGTCGGCTCGCGGGGGCAACAGCCTAAGCAGGGAAACCCAGACTTCCCTCTCTCCAGCCACTTTGTCCAGCTCTTCCCGGGGGATCCCGAGGCGTTCCCAGGCCAGCCGGGAGACATAATCTTCCCAACGTGTCCCGTGGCCTCCTACCGGTTGAGCGTGCCCTAAACACCTCCCTAGGGAGGCGTTCGGGTGGCATCCTGACCAGATGCCCGAACCACCTCATCTGGCTCCTCTCGATGTGGAGGAGCAGCGGCTTTACTTTGGGTTCCTCCCGGATGGCAGAGCTTCTCACCCTATCTCTAAGGGAGAGACTCAAACTCATTTCGGCCGCTTGAACCCGTGATCTTATCCTTTCGGTCATGACCCAAAGCTCATGACCATAGGTGAGGATGGGAACGTAGATCGACCGGTAAATTGAGAGCTTCGCCTTCCGGCTCAGCTCCTTCTTCACCACAACGGATCGGTACAACGTCCGCATTACTGAAGACGCCGCACCGATCCGCCTGTCGATCTCACGATCCACTCTTCCCCCACTCGTGAACAAGACTCCTAGGTACTTAAACTCCTCCACTTGGGGCAGGGTCTCCTCCCCAACCCGGAGATGGCACTCCACCCTTTTCCGGGCGAGAACCATGGACTCGGACTTGGAGCTGCTGATTCTCATTCCGGTCGCTTCACACTCGGCTGCGAACCGATCCAGTGAGAGCTGAAGATCCCGGTCGGATGAAGCCATCAGGACCACATCATCTGCAAAAAGCAGAGACCTAATCCTGTGGTCACCAAACCGGAACCCCTCAACGCCTTGACTGCGCCTAGAAATTCTGTCCATAAAAGTTAAGAACAGAATCGGTGACAACGGACAGCCTTGGCGGAGTCCAACCCTCACTGGAAATGTGTTCGACTTACTCCCGGCAATGCGGACCAAGTTCTGGCACTGATCGTAAAGGGATCGGACCGCCACAATAAGACAGTCCGATACCCCATACTCTCTGAGCACTCCCCACAGGACTTCCCGAGGGACACGGTCGAATGCCTTCTCTCAAGTCCACAAAGCACATGTAGACTGGTTGGGCAAACTCCCATGCACCCTCAAGAACCCTGCCGAGTGTATAGAGCTGGTCCACAGTTCCACGACCAGGACGAAACAACACTTTGATAAATCCATGAACTAACCGCCATGACCACAACCCCACGAGGAGCGGGGCTGGGCGAGATATCGATACACTCGATAAATCGCGGGTTTGTCTCTGTGCGATATGGAAAATGACTATATAGTAATATTCGAGTATTCGTTCTCACGCAGTTGCTTTTGGGTGCGGGCATTACAGAACATGCGTTTCCCACTCTGCAGAGAGGTAGCAGCATGGGTAACGTTAGCTGTGATGCTAACTGGGAGTGGTAATACGAGAGAAAGAAGGTGCGAATCTGGTGACAAATGAAAGAAGCAATTAATTCCCAAGAAAAACAGCAGGGGGTCCATCGTCTTTGGCTTCAAGTGGGAAATTGTCGAACAGACAACCGTAATCTCTCAAGTGTGGGGCAAAGGCGTTGCTACAAAAAGTGGCATTACTGCTAATGTGTAGCATCATTTGAAAAGTCACTTGCTAGAGAATGAAGAGTGCTTACTCCGCATGTCGGTGCCAAACCAATAAAATGCAGAGGCGACCATTTCCACATCAACACCGTATGAAAAAAATAGTCAACAACAGGAGATAACGTCTGCAAGAACCTACCACATAGCCAAGGATTTGATTTCCTATTATGCAGCTCATTTTTATTTGACACTTATTGAAATATCTTGTGTGACATCATGCACAAAAGTGCACTTTATTTGTTTTAAACTATTGTAGTGGCGTTCTATACAAAAAAGTGCACTTTAATTTAGTGTTGTTTTGATTTGTCATCTTAGTGACATCATGCACAAAAGTGCACTTTATTTGTTTTAAACTATTGTAGTGGCGTTCTGTACAAAAAAGTGCACTTTAATTTAGTGTTGTTTTGATTTGTCATCTTAGTGACATCATGCACAAAAGTGCAAAGTGCACAGCTTGTTTTATCTTGCACTTTCTGTTTTGGAAATGACATGAATGTTTGTGCCACTGCTTAATAACTGTTTAATAAATATAGTTTTGGTCAATTGACATAATTGCGATTTCCCTCTCTGCCATAAAGTTTAAAATAAGTATTAATTAATACAGTATGAAGAAGAATGTTTTAATGTAGACTCACAGAATCATCATACTGCTGTGATTATATGCATCAAGTGTACATTCAAGGCTAAAGCAAAATATTGAGATATATACCGTGTATCGTGAATTGGCCTTAAAATATCGAGATATTAAAAAAAAAAGTCTATATCGCCCAGCTTTCTCTTATGTGTGACTGCCATCTACTCCACACTTATCATTGGCCCTGTACTCTTCAGCATCTACATGCTGCCGCCGGGTGACGTCATACGCAAATACGGTATTAGCTTTCACTGCTATGCTGATGACACCCAACTCTACATGCCCCTAAAGCTGACCAACACACCGGATTGTAGTCAGTTGGAAGCGTGTCTTAATGAAATTAAACAATGGATTTCCGCTAATTTTTTGCAACTTAACGCCAAAAAAACGGAAATGCTGATTATCGGTCCTGCTAGACACCGACCTCTATTTAATAATACAACTTTAACATTTGACAACCAAATAATAAAACAAGGTGACTCGGTAAAGAATCTGGGTATTATCTTCGACCCAACTCTCTCCTTTGAGGCACACATTAAAAGCGTTACTAAAACGGCCTTCTTTCATCTCCGTAATATCGCTAAAATTCACTCCATTTTGTCCACTAAAGACGCTGAGATCATTATCCATGTGTTTGTTACGTCTCGTCTCGATTACTGTAACGTATTATTTTCGGGTCTCCCCATGTCTAGCATTAAAAGATTACAGTTGGTACAAAATGCGGCTGCTAGACTTTTGACAAGAACAAGAAAGTTTGATCACATTACGCCTGTACTGTATATACCTTTATATACATATATACATACATATATACCTAAACTGGCTCACCTGCACTGGCTTCCTGTGCACTTAAGATGTGACTTTAAGGTTTTACTACTTACGTATAAAATACTACACGGTCTAGCTCCAGCCTATCTTGCCGATTGTATTGTACCGTATGTCCCGGCAAGAAATCTGAGTTCAAAAGACTCCGGCTTATTAGTGATTCCTAGAGCCCAAAAAAAGTCTGCGGGCTATAGAGCGTTTTCCGTTCGGGCTCCAGTACTCTGGAATGCCCTCCCGGTAACAGTTCGAGACCCTACCTCAGTAGAATCATTTAAGTCTCACCTTAAAACTCATCCGTATACTCTAGCCTTTAAATAGACCTCCTTTTTAGACCAGTTGATCTGCCGCTTCTTTTCTTTATTCTCCTATGTACCCCCCTCCCTTGTGGTCCAGTCCGATGACCATGGATGAAGTACTGGCTGTCCAGAGTCGAGACCCAGGATGGACCGCTCGCCTGTGTATCGCTTGGGGACATCTCTACGCTGCTGATCCGACTCCGCTTGGGATGGTTTCCTGTGGACGGGACTCTCGCTGCTGTCTTGGATCTGCTTGAACTGAACTCTCGCGGCTGTGTTGGAGCCACTAGGGATTGAACTTTCACAGTATCATGTTAGACCCGCTCGACATCCATTGCTTTCGGTCCCCTAGAGAAGGGGGGGTTGCCCACTTCTGAGGTCCTCTCCAAGGTTTCTCATAGTCAGCATTGTCACTGGCGTCCCACTGGATGTGAATTCTCCCTGCCCACTGGGTGTGAGTTTTCCTTGCCCTTTTGTGGGTTCTTCCGAGGATGTTGTAGTCGTAATGATTTGTGCAGTCCTTTGAGACATTTGTGATTTGGGGCTATATAAATAAACATTGATTGATTGATTGATTACACCATGTACCAAATAAAATAGCACCAAGGTCGATGAGCACAACCTCAATTATTCTGTACATTAAGCGCATCGGGTTACAAGTTTCACTGCTGATTTTTAAGTGCCTTATAGTCCGAAAAATACGGTAGTTCAAAAGATTCTACAGTACGGGAATGCTTTGCTGCTGTTCTCAGATTTTAACTTCCCTCAAATTGAAAAAGAACTGCTGTGCAGTGTCAGGAAGGAGTTAAGCAAGCAGCACAGGTTGGAACATCTCAGCAAGCTGAAATGTAAAAATAGAAACTGAGATGAAGGTGCAGAGTGAGGAACTGAAGGCTGCTAAATTAGGAGGCTGTGAAATCTCTGGAAACCAAACAACTTGAAAGAGCGAGGAATACAATACCAATGTTGGGAGTGGCTGCAGGAAAGACTCAGAAGGACTTGACTATTAACAGAATTCTATGTGGGGCGGTTTAGCTCGGTTGGTAGAGTGGCCGTGCCAGCAACTTGAGGGTTGCAGGTTCAATTCCCACTTCTGCCATCCTAGTTACTGCCGTTGTGTCCTTGGGCAAGACACTTTACCCACCTGCTCCCAGTGCCACCCACACTGGTTTGAATGTAACTTAGATATTGGGTTTCACTCTGTAAAGCGCTTTGAGTCACTAGAGAAAAAGCGCTATATAAATATAATTTACTTCACTTCACTATTTACATGCCAACACGTTATCGTGCTATCCTTGACACCTCACTCCATTCAATTTCTTACAGTTTTTGATTAATTCGGAAAATATTTTTTTGGGACACCTCTACTAAACAACCAACAGTAAAAGAATACATAGACTTGCTGTTTTAAAATACTTTAATTATTCATTTAATTAAGTGTGCAAAGGTTGTTTTATTGCAACTGCTATAACATAATGACACCTACATTATGAATTATTAAGGAACATTTACCTAAATATTTGTTCTGCTTATGTTCTTGTTTTATGTAGAGCTTCAGACGTTCAACAGTCCGGGTTCTCCGCTGTCGTATTTTACTCTTCATAATGCGACACACATTTTCGATGGGAGACAGGTCATGACTGCAGGCGGGCCAGCAAAGTAACCGCACTCTTTTTTTACGAAGCCACGCTGTTGTAACACGTGATGAATGTGGCTTGGCATTGTCTTGTTGAAATAAGCAGGGGCGTCCAAGAAAAACAAGGCACTTAGATGGCAGCATATGTTGTTCCAAAACATGTATGTACCCTTCAGCATTAATGGTGCCTTCACAGATGTGTAAGTTACCCATGCCTTGGGCACTAATGCACCCCCATACCATCACAGATGCTGGCTTTTCAACTTTGCATCGATAACAGTCGATAACAGATAACAGTAGGGACGGCGTGGTGCAGTGGGCAGACTGGCCGTGCGCAACCCGAGGGTCCCCGGTTCAATCCCCACCTAGTACCAACCTCGTCACGTCTGTTGTGTCCTGAGCAAAACACTTCACCCTTGCTCCTGATGGGTGCTGGTTAGCGCCTTGCATGGCAGCTCCCTCCATCAGTGTGTGAATGTGTGTGTGAATGGGCAAATGTGGAAGTAGTGTCAAAGCGCTTTGAGTACCTTGAAGGTAGAAAAGCGCTATACGAGTACAACCCATTTATTTATTTATTTATCAGTCTGGATGGTTTGCTTCCCCTTTGGTCCGGATGACACGATGTCGAATATTTCCAAAAACAATTTGAAATGTGGACTCGTCAGACCGCAGAACACTTTTCCACTTTACATCAGTCCATCTTAGATGATCTCGGGCCCAGAGAAGCCGGCGGCGTTTCTGGATGTTGTTGATAAATGGCTTTCGCTTTGCATAAGAGAGCTTTAACTTGCACTTACAGATGGAGCGACTAGCTGTATTTAGTGGCAGAGGTTTTCTGAAGTGTTTCTGAGCCCATGTGGGGATATCCTTTAGAGATTGATGTCGGTTTTTGAGGGATCGAAGGTCACGGTCATTCAATGTTGGTTTTGGGCCATGCCGCTTACGTGGAGTGATTTCTCCAGATTCTCTGAACCTTTTGATGATATTATGGACCGTAGATGTTGAAATCCCTAAATTTCTTGCAATTGCACTTTGAGAAACGTTGTTCTTAAACTGTTTGACTATTTGCTCACACAGTTGTGGACGAAGGGGTGTACCTCGCCCCATCCTTTCTTGTGAAAGACTGAGCATTTTTTGGGAAGCTGTTTTTATACCCAACGATGGCACCCACCTGTTCCCAATTAGCCTGCACACCTGTGGGATGTTCCAAATAAGTGTTTGATGAGCATTCCTCAACTTCTTTGTCACGTGTTGCTGGCATCAAATTTCAAAAGTGTATCAGTTTGAACATCAAATATGTTGTCTTTGTAGAATATTCAACTGAATATGGGTTGAAAATGATTTGTAAATCATTTTCTTCCGTTTATAATCACATCCAACACAATTTCCCAACTCATATGGAAACGGGGTTTGTAATAAACCCCACCCCTTACAATACCCGCCCACTCAATTCCCAAGGTAATTGTCACCGAGTGCCCACAACAAATATAGACATGTATCGGCTGGGGACATCTCTGCGCTGCTGATCCGCCTCCGCTTGGGATGGTTTCCTGCTGGCTCCGCTGTGAACGGGACTCTCGCTGCTGTGTTGGATCCGCTTTGGACTGGACTCTCGCGACTGTGTTGGATCCATTATGGATTGAACTTTCACAGTATCATGTTAGACCCGCTCGACATCCATTGCTTTCCTCCTCTCCAAGGTTCTCATAGTCATCATTGTCACCGACGTCCCACTGGGTGTGAGTTTTCCTCGCTCTTATGTGGGCCTACCGAGGATGTCGTGGTGGTTTGTGCAGCCCTTTGAGACACTAGTGATTTAGGGCTATATAAGTAAACATTGATTGATTGATTGATAAAAGCCTGACTTTTTATGAACAATTCAGTACATTTTTTAAATCATATCGTTTTGTATATTATTGCGTTTACTTACTTTTTAGTAAAATGACTCTGACCTCATATTGTCTGTTTATTTACATGGTATCAGTGTATAAATGATCTAAACCACTCCTACATACGTCATCGGGCCAAACTACCCTGAACTGTGAAATGCGGTTGTAAACAAAAACTACAGGAAACCCTAGTTCCAAGAACCAATGGCCTCATGTTACCTGATCCAAAAGAATGGGGTAAAACATGGACCACGCAATATTTAATTCACTTCGGTGGCCTTCTGTCACCTGGATTACCCGTTTACTCCGCTTATGTCTGAGATAATGGCCGCTGTAAGTCCAAAACAAAACAAATCTGTGCTAATGTGCTAATGGCCTCGCCGTAGGGCATTGAGCCAAACAGTCAACAAGGTTCGCTAACCCGGTTTGTCAGAACCCGACTTACAACTCTCTCGTCTGCCGCTTTGAGCCGTTTAAAAAAGGCCGGCCGATATAATTTAGTTGGACAAGGAAGCTGGTTTCTGTCCACGTGGCGCTATTTGTAGGCAAACACAGCTAATCCTGCTCAAGTCAACAATGGGGAATGAGAGTCTGAGGCTGATAAGGACGGAGACGAACCGGACAGGTTGAGAGAGGAAGTATTTAATGTGTCACAGCAGATCAGTCCGTAGCTTAGGGCTGGGCGATATATGGCCTTTTTTTACGCAATATATATCTCCATATTTTGCCTTAGCCTTGTATGAACACTTGATGCATATAATCCCAGCAGTATGATGTTTCTAAGTGTCTCCATTAAAACATTCTTCTCCATATTGTATTAATACATGCTACTTCTTTCATCTCCGTAATATCGCTAAAATTCGCTCAATTTTGTCCACTAAAGACGCCGAGATCATTATCCATGCGTTTGTTACGCCTCGTCTCGATTACTGTAACGTATTATTTTCGGGTCTCCCCATGTCTAGCATTAAAAGATTACAGTTGGTACAAAATGCGGCTGCTAGACTTTTGACAAGAACAAGAAAGTTTGATCACATTACGCCTGTACTGGCTTCCTGTGCACTTAAGATGTGACTTTAAGGTTTTACTACTTACGTATAAAATACTACACGGTCTAGCTCCAGCCTATCTTGCCGATTGTATTGTACCATATGTCCCGGCAAGAAATCTGCGTTCAAAAGACTCCGGCTTATTAGTGATTCCTAGAGCCCAAAAAAAGTCTGCGGGCTATAGAGGGTTTTCCGTTCGGGCTCCAGTACTCTGGAATTCCCTCCCGGTAACAGTTCCAGATGCCACCTCAGTAGAAGCATTTAAGTCTCACCTTAAAACTCATCTGTATACTCTAGCCTATAAATAGACCTCCTTTTTAGACCAGTTGATCTGCCGCTTCTTTTCTTTCTCCTATGTCCCCCCCTCCCTTGTGGAGGGGGTCCGGTCCGATGACCATGGATGAAGTACTGGCTGTCCAGAGTCGAGACCCAGGATGGACCGCTCGCCTGTGTATCGGTTGGGGACATCTCTACGCTGCTGATCTGCCTCCGCTTGAGATGGTTTCCTGTGGACGGGACTCTCGCTGCTGTCTTGGATCCGCTTGAACTGAACTCTCGCGGCTGTGTTGGAGCCACTATGGATTGAACTTTCACAGTATCATGTTAGACCCGCTCGACATCCATTGCTTTCGGTCCCCTAGAGGGGGGGGTTGCCCACATCTGAGGTCCTCTCCAAGGTTTCTCATAGTCAGCATTGTCACTGGCGTCCCACTGGATGTGAATTCTCCCTGCCCACTGGGTGTGAGTTTTCCTTGCCCTTTTGTGGGTTCTTCCAAGGATGTTGTAGTCGTAATGATTTGTGCAGTCCTTTGAGACATTTGTGATTTGGGGCTATATAAATAAACATTGATTGATTGATTGACTTTTTAACTTTCATGCAGAGAGGGAAATCACAACTAAGTCAATTGACCAAAAGTGTATTTATTAAACAGTTATTAAGCAGTGGCACAAACATTCATGTCATTTCCAAAACAGAAAGTGCAAGATTGTCAGAGATATTTTTAAAACAAGCTATGAGTGCACTTTTGTGCATGATGTCACACAAGATATTTCAATAACTGTCAAATAAAAATGAGCTGCACAATAGGAAATCAAATAGTGTATGTCCTTCGCTATGTGGTAGGTTACTGCGGATATTATCTCCTTTTGTTGCTGACTATTTTTTTCCTTACGTGTTTAATGTGGAATTGTTTGCCTCGGCATTTTGTGTCATAACTTGGCTTGGACATGGATGGTGTGTGCAACTTCGACGCAGCGGGATTACAGGGCGAGCCGGGCGTGAATTCAGGTACATGTTTTTTATTTATTTAAACACTATAATAAAAAATAAACAAACTAAGGGCGCTCACAAGTAGGTAAAAACTTGGCTAAACAGTACAAACGTGAAACAAAAACACTTGCTCGATTGGCATGAGTGAACTATGAACAGAAACAGCACGATGGCATGAATATGATAAACTATAAACAAAACTAGCACAATGGCATAACTACAAAAAAACTTACACGGCATGGAACTATGGACAAGGACTTGAAGGAAGTACAGCATGGCTAGGGTGCGTGCGCATGTGAGAAGATCCCAGGACGAAGGCAAGAAAAAGAGTGACTTAAATAGCTCTGATCATTAGTGAAAACAGGTGTGAGGCTGAGAACAGGGTGAAAACTAACGAGTTGGCATGGTAGCAAACAAAACCAGGAAGTGCAAAACGTGACTGAATGTCCTAAATCAAAAACATTACATGAGAAAACAAAACATGATCCATAGGTGTGACATTTTGATGCTGTGGGCGTGTGGCACCGAATGGAGATGTTGACATGCGGAGTAAGCACTCTTCATTCTCTAGCAGGTGACTTTTCAAATGATGCTACATATTAGTAGTAATGCTACTTTTTGTAGCAACGCTTTTGACCCACACTTGACAAATGATGGTTGTCTGTTCAAGCCAAACCACTGCCAGACGATGGACCCCCTGCTGTTTTTCTTTTTGGGAATTAATTAGGGATGCACCGAAATGAAAATTTGTGGCCGAAGCTGAAGCCGAATAAAATTTAAACGCTTGGCCGAAGGCCGAATACTGAATAATGAATGCCGTTTTTCACAATTTTTTTAATATTGCATAAATAGCCTAGAATAAATATTTAGACATGTTTTTCAAATAAAGTAATTTTTTTATTGAATATTGACATTTTTTTAATATTCCAGTAGCCTTTGCTTTTCAAAAAAAGCACAAAGTTTTTCATTTATATTAGGCCTTCAAACAAAACATACATTCCAAAAAAAAATAAAGTGCATTAAAGTGGATAAACCCACAACAAATGAATTATTGTCCTTTTGGCAAAAAGTCTGCTTAGCCACAGTAGATATGCTAATAATGTAAACAGAAGGCTCAAGTAAATCTCAATTAAGTGTGTGCTTGTAACCTCTTACACCAGGGGTGCCCACACTTTTTCTGCAGGCGAGCTACTTTTCAATTGACCAACTCGAGGGGATCTACCTCATTTATATACATCATTTATATTTATTTATTTATGAAAGAGACATTTTTGTAAACAACTTAAATGTGTTTAATGATAATACAAGCATGTGTAACACATATAGATGTCTTTCTTTCACGAAGACAAGAATACAAGTTGGTGTATTACCTGATTCTGATGACTTGCATTGATTGGAATCAGACAGTAATGATGATAACGCCCACATTTTCAAATGGAGGAGAAAAAAAAGTTGTCCTTTCTGTACAATACCACATGAAAGTGGTTGGTTTTTGGCATCTCATTCATCCAGCTTCCATACACTTTACAAGAAAAACATTGGCGGCAAATTCCGTAGCTTGCTTGATTGACATTCACGGCACCCGAGGGTCTTGTGAGATGACGCCGGCTGCTGCCAGTTCATTATTATGAAAAAATGACAGAGAGGAAGGCGAGAAACACTTTTTATTTCAACAGACTTTCGCGCCGTCCCTTCCGTCAAAACTCTAAAGGCCGACTGCACATTTCCTATCTTCACAATAAAAGCCCTGCTTCATGCTGCCTGCGCTAACAAAATAAGAGTCTCGGAAAGCTGGCGTGCACGCCAGTTTTCCCAGACTCTGTATTTAGTTAGCGTATTTAGTTTTCCCAGACTCTGTATTTAGTTAGCGCAGGCAGCATGAAGCAGGGCTTTTGTTGTGAAGATAGGAAATGTGCAGTCGGCCTTTAGAGTTTTGACGGAAGGTACGGCGCGAGAGTCTGTTGAAATAAAAAGTGTTTCTCGCCTTGCTCTCGGTCATATTTTCATGATAATGATCTTGCAGCAGCCAGCGTCATCTCACAAGACCCTCCGGTACCGTGAATGTCATTTAAGTGACGTCTTGGTGAAGATTGATGATCACTAATTTTTAGGTCTATTTTTTTTAAAAGCCTGGCTCGAGATCGACTGGTAGCTCGCGATCGACGTAATGGGCACCCCTGTCATACACTTATACAGGTAGCCTACACAACAGGCTAATAATGTAAACAGAGGCCCCATTAAATCTCAATTAAGTGTGTGCTTGTAACCTCATACACTTATACAGGTACACAACATATCCCAACGTCACCACGTCACTGCACGTTGGTTGATTGCGTCAAAAAATTGCGTCACACGCCACTACTCGGCCTTGTTTTTAACTCATTCCACCGAAGGCCGAATGTGGCTTTTTTTTGCCATATTCGGCCGAATATATTCGGTTACCGATTAATCGGTGCATCCCTAATTGGCAGCAAAACAGGCCCATAGCATGATACTAACACCACCATGCTTGACAGTAGGTCTGGTGTTCCTGGCATCCACACATATTGCTGGGTATTGTGGCCAAACAGCTCCATTTTTGTTTCGTCTCACATCACATAGACAAAGACAAGACCTTCTGGAGGAAAGTTCTGTGGTCCATCACAAAAACATAAGAGTAGTAGAAATGATTGGAAACTCAACACAGCCATGACATTATGTCCTTTACAAGTGTATGTTAACTTTTTACCAAGACTGTATGTCCAGTTCAATGTTTTTGTCCAATGTAACAAAGCCCCATAACACATTTCAGCAAACTAAATATTAACATAACATGACAAATTGCTAGTTTTGACTCTACATAACACAATCGCCCTCTGTTCTCTGTATCACACATGAAGAGGGGAGTTATCGTAATAATGAAGAAAAAAAACACTCCGACGTCCTTGAGTGTGTTTGATTTTTAAGCTCAAGTTTCTCTGTTGATTTATTTTTTTTAAAACGGGGTTGTGCTACTTCCACACACAGACACAAAAAATCCCAAAGTTTTTTTATTGCTATGATCATTTTTATGAGATCCTTCAGTCTTTTTTTTTGCGCTCAATAAATGGTCGTTCTTATATTCTTTATGAAGTCCCCGAAAAGAAGTTCATGGAGAGTTTCTTAATAAATAAAAAATATAGAAAGTCCGGATTATTAATTATCAGGCCATTATTAAGAATGATGACATCATGCTGATAAATTTTATAACTTGGGATGCGTACCGTTCACATTTGAACCGATAAGGTACCAATTCCCAGTACGTGGTATCGATACTGGTACTCAATGGTACTAATTTCGAATTGTTTTTGATAATAAAATCAGTTTAAAAATGAGCTCATTATGATGAATTATGTCCAGTTGTTATATTTTGTGTTATTATTATTGGGGTGGTATAGCTCGGTTGGTAGAGCAGCCGTGCCAGCAACTTGAGGGTTGCAGGTTCGATCCCCGCTTCCGCCATCCTAGTCACTGCCGTTGTGTCCTTGGGCAAGACACTTTACCCACCTGCTCCCAGTGGCACCCACACTGGTTTAAATGTAAAAATTAGATACCGGGTTTCACTATGTAAGGCGCTTTGAGTCACTTTGAGAAAAGCGCTATATAAATATAATTCACTTCACTACACTATTCTCTGATTTATTATTTAATTTGCAAATATGACAAAAAGCTGCGATTACAGTTGCAAGTCCAAGACATTATATGGCAGCACTGTATTGTTTGGTTCTATTTTTGTTTTTTTTGTTGTACCCTAAAAAGTGATAATACTGTAAGTATTGTACTCTTTACACACCATGAACATATCTGAAGGTGTTGAAATCGGCAATTAAAATCACTTATGCTAAATTCCATCCATCCATCCATCCATTTTCTACCGCTTATTCCCTTTTTTTGGTGTCGCAGGGGGCGCCGGCGCCTATCTCAGCTACAATCGGGCGGAAGGCGGGGTACACCCTGGACAAGTCGCCATCTCACCTTGATTTATTTTATTCATTTATTTATCTTTTAAACGGAGCGTTTTTAAATCAATTTGGGAAGGTCAACATTACAAACCTTCGATCACTCAGGCGGTACTGCATCAAAAAGCGACATCAGTGTGTAAAAGATATCACCACATGGGCTCAGGAACACTTCAGAAAAAACACTGTCAGTAATTACAGTTGGTCGCTACATCTGTAATAGCAAGTTAAAACTCTACTATGCAAAGCAAAAGCCATTTATCAACAACACCCAGAAAAAAACGCTGGCTTTGCTGGGCCTGAGCTCATCTAAGAAGGACCGATGCAAAAAGGAAAAGTGTTCTGTGGTCCGACGAGTTCCCATTTTGCAAACTGTGAACGTCATGTCCTCCGGACCAAAGAGGAAAAGAACCATCCGGATTGTTATAGGCGCAAAGTTGAAAAGCCAGCATCTGTGATGGTATGGGGGTGTATTAGTGCTCAATGTGTGGATAACTTACACATCTGTGAAGGCACCATTAATACTGAAAGGTACATACAGGTTTTGGAGCAACATATATTGCCATTCAAGCAACGTTATCATGGACGCCCCTGCTTATTACAGCAAGACAAGCGCAACCCGAGGGTCCCTGGTTCAATCCCCACCTAGTACCAACCTCGTCACGTCCGTTGTGTCCTGAGCAAGACACTTCACCCTTGCTCCTGATAGGTGCTGGTTGGCGCCTTGCATGGCAGCTCCCTCCATCAGTGTTTGAATGTGTGTGTGAATGTGTGTGTGAATGGGTAAATGTGGAAGTAGTGTCAAAGCGCTTCGAGTACCTTGAAGGTAGAAAAGCGCTATACAAGTACAACCCATTTATCATTTATAAGCCACATGTTACTACACCGTGGCTTCATAGAAAAATAGTGCCGGTACTAGACTGGCCTGCCTGTAGTCTAGACCTGTCTCACATTGAAAAAGTGCGGCGCAATATAAAGCCTAAAATACCAGAACGGACTGTTTAACAACTTAAGCTGTACACCAAACAAGAATGGGAAAGAATTTCTGCTGAAAAGCTTCAAAAATGTGTCTCCTCACTTTCCAAACGTGTTGTTAAAAGGAAAGGCCATGTAACACAGTGGTAAAAACGGCCATTCGACAACTTTTTTGCAACGTGTTGCTGCTATTAAATTCTAAGTTAATTATTTGCAAAAAATTAAAGACGTTTCTCACTTCACTAATTTTGTTTTTAACAAATACTTAGGCCTACTACGCTACTGTAGTTTAATGTTGGTCATTAGGTTTTTGTGAAGTGAAGTGAATTATATTTATATAGCGCTTTACATGGTGAAACCCAATATCTAAGTTACATTTAAACCAGTGTGGGTAGCACTGAGAGCAGGTGGGTAAAGTGTCTTGCCCAAGGACACAACGGCAGTGACTAGGATGGTGTAAGCGGGGATCGAACCTGCAACCCTCAAGTTTCTACCAACTGAGCTATGCCGTTTTATTTTAGAGTATTTCAGAAAAGTTACAACTTTTTTTCCCCCGGTTTATCTGCCTAAAAACGACACTCATGTTGTCGGAATTCCTTTAAACGGTTCCCTTTTCTGACAGTGAGACAAAAGGCATCCTGGCGGCGCAGCTGACCCCAGCGTGCACCTGCAACATCAAGGGGTTCGGCCCCACTTCCTGTCAGCGCCGCCTCCTCGCGAGCGCCGACAAACAAGCGAACGTCGAGTAAATCAGTGCGGACTTTATGTAAATACGAGCGCGAAGACAAGAAGGAGAGGCATCTGCACGCTGGAAAACAGCGGTGCTCCGTCCTCCTGCTGCTGCTCCCTTTTGTGGAGGCCGGAGAAACTACTGCCCGGCTCTTGTTTGCTCCTCCATAAAAGTCACCGGGGAAAAGTTTATGGTCGACAGATGCTCCAGTGAATGTGGGAGTCATCCGCCGACTCAGCGCTCAAGGGAGAGGGGCTCCGCAGTCGGCAGCGGCGACCCGGAGTTAACCCTCCCCGCCTGTGTTGCCACAGAAACGGAAGAGCTGCGAAAAAAGGGAGGAAACCGTTTGGCGAGGGGTTGCAAGTCGTCAGTCCATCTTTTTTTCGGCGCCATTGTCTTTCTTGTGGGCAAACTTGGCCGGAAGGCAGCGCTGCCATACACTTAGGTCAAACGGAATCCATCCTATTTGGGTCCCATATCAAACTTAAGAAGGTCAGTGACTTCACTATAAAAGTGGGTGACATTGTTATCACCAGGAAGGATGAGATCAATCAATCAATGTTTACTTATATAGCCCTAAATCACTAGTGTCTCAAAGGGCTGCACAAACCACCACGACATCCTCGGTAGGCCCACATAAGGGCAAGGAAAACTCACACCCAGTGGGACGTCGGTGACAATAATGACTATGAGAACCTTGGAGAGGAGGAAAGCAATGGATGTCGAGCGGGTCTAACATGATACTGTGAAAGTTCAATCCACAATGGATCCAACACAGTCGCGAGAGTCCAGTCCAAAGCGGATCCAACAGAGCAGCGAGAGTCCCGTTCACAGCGGAGCCAGCAGGAAACCATCCCAAGCGGAGGCGGATCAGCAGCGCAGAGATGTCCCCAGCCGATACACAGGCAAGCAGTACATGGCCACCGGATCGGACCGGACCCCCTCCACAAGGGAGAGTGGGACATACAAGAAAAAGAAAAGAAACGGCAGATCAACTGGTCTAAAAAGGGAGTCTATTTAAAGGCTAGAGTATACAAATGAGTTTTAATCAATCAATCAATCAATGTTTACTTATATAGCCCTAAATCACTAGTGTCTCAAAGGGCTGCACAAACCACCACGACATCCTCGGTAGGCCCACATAAGGGCAAGGAAAACTCACACCCAGTGGGACATCGGTGACAATAATGACCTAGTGGGACGTCGGTGACAATAATGACTATGAGAACCTTGGAGAGGAGGAAAGCAATTGATGTCGAGCGGGTCTAACATGATACTGTGAAAGTTCAATCCACAATGGATCCAACACAGTCGCGAGAGTCCAGTCCAAAGCGGATCCAACACAGCAGCGAGAGTCCCGTTCACAGCGGAGCCAGCAGGAAACCATCCCAAGCGGAGGCGGATCAGCAGCGCAGAGATGTCCCCAGCCGATACACAGGCAAGCAGTACATGGCCACCGGATCGGACCGGACTCCCTCCACAAGGGAGAGTGGGACATAGAAGAAAAAGAAAAGAAACGGCAGATCAACTGGTCTAAAAAGGGAGTCTATTTAAAGGCTAGAGTATACAAATGAGTTTTAAGGTGAGACTTAAATGCTTCTACTGAGGTGGCATCTCCAACTGTTACAGGGAGGGCATTCCAGAGTACTGGAGCCCGAACGGAAAACGCTCTATAGCCCGCAGACTTTTTTTGGGCTTTGGGAATCACTAACAAGCCGGAGTCCTTTGAACGCAGATTTCTTGCCGGGACATATGGTACAATACAATCGGCAAGATAGGATGGAGCTAGACCGTGTAGTATTTTATACGTAAGTAGTAAAACCTTAAAGTCACATCTTAAGTGCACAGGAAGCCAGTGCAGGTGAGCCAGTACAGGCGTAATGTGATCAAACTTTCTTGTTCTTGTCAAAAGTCTAGCAGCCGCATTTTGTACAAACTGTAATCTTTTAATGCTAGACATGGGGAGACCCGAAAATAATACGTTACAGTAGTAGATCACCTACCTAGGTTCCATTCTAGAGGCTAATCTTTCCTGTGATAAAATGGCAACCTAGGTGATCAAAAAGGTCAACCAAAGAACGAGATTCCTCGACAGAATCTCCTCTCTGGTCAACAAAAGCACCTTGAGGAATTCTAGCGGGGAACTCTCATTCAACCCTTTTTCGATTACGCTTGCACCTCCAAAACCCTCAAATCTAGACTCCAAACATCCCAGAATAAGCTAATCCGGTTACTTTTAGACCTCCACCCCAGATCACACCTCAATCCAACCCACTTCTCCAAAAGTGGGGCTGGCTCAGGGTGGAGGACAGAGTAAAACAACTTGCACTGAGCCTAGTCTATAAAATCCGCTACACCTCCTTGATACCGAAGTACATGTCAAACTACTTCCTTAACGTAAATGACCGCCATAACCACAACACCAGGGGGAGCTCCACAAACCACGTTAAACCCAGATTTCGATCTAACAAAGGTCTTAACTCATTCTCTTTCTATGCCACATCAATGTGGAATGCACTCCCAACAGGTGTAAAAGTAAGTGCATCTCTATATTCCTTCAAAACCGCTCTAAAACAACACCTGCAGGCAACTTCAACACTTTACTAATACCCTCCTCCATTCACATCCCATCTCCCCAGATTATAAACAACTCAAATGTACTTCTAATGTATATACTTGTTCTTATGCTATGTGAACTCACTATGTTCTCTGCTGGCTGTACATATCCTACTAAATAAGACCTACACTGTTTCAATGTCCACATTTCTCTGTTGATGACTGAAGTACTGATATCAACCAAAACTCCTCATCCCACCCCCCGGATTGTAAATAATGTAAATAATTCAATGTACATACTATGATGATTAACTTGTGTGATGACTGTATTATGTTGATAGTATATATTTGTACCATGAATTGATTAACGTGGACCCCGACTTAAACAAGTTAAAAAAACTTATTGGGGTGTTACCATTTAGTGGTCAATTGTACGGAATATGTATTGAACTGTGCAATCTACTAATAAAAGTATCAATCAATCAATCAATTTGTTACACATTTTAACCCCTCTTTGTGGTCTACACAACATGTTCTGTATTTTCCAAACTTCAATATATATCATATCATATACATTATAATTTTTTGCAACTTAACGCCAAAAAAAACGGAAATGCTGATTATCGGTCCTGCTAGACACCGACCTCTATTTAATAAAACAACTCCAACATTTGACAACCAAACAATTAAACGAGGCGACTCGGTAAAGAATCTGGGTTTTATCTTCGACCCAACTCTCTCCTTTGAGTCACACATTAAAAGCGTTACTAAAACTATCTGAACTCACTATGTTCTCTGCTGGCTGTACATATCCCACTAAATAAGACCTACACTGTTTCAATGTCCACATTTCTCTGTTGATGCAATTGTTGATGACTGAAATACTGATATCAACCAAAGCTCCTCATCCCACCCCCCGGATTGTAAATAATGTAAATAATTCAATGTACATACTATGATGATTAACTTGTGTGATGACTGTATTATGTTGATAGTATATATTTGTACCATGAATTGATTAACGTGGACCCCGACTTAAGCAAGTTAAAAAAACTTATTGGGGTGTTACCATTTAGTGGTCAAATGTACGGACTATGTATTGAACTGTGCAATCTACTAATAAAAGTATCAATCAATTTTTTACACATTTTAACCCCTCTTTGTGGTCTACACAACATGTTCTGTATTTTCCAAACTTCAATATATATCATATCATATACATTATAATTTTTTGCAACTTAACGCCCAAAAAAACGGAAATGCTGATTATCGGTCCTGCTAGACACCGACCTCTATTTAATAATACAACTCTAACATTTGACAACCAAACAATTAAACGAGGCGACTCGGTAAAGAATCCGGGTTTTATCTTCGACCCAACTCTCTCCTTTGAGTCACACATTAAAAGCGTTACTAAAACTATCTGAACTCACTATGTTCTCTGCTGGCTGTACATATCCTACTAAATAAGACCTACACTGTTTCAATGTCCACATTTCTCTGTTGATGCAATTGTTGATGACTGAAGTACTGATATCAACCAAAGCTCCTCATCCCACCCCCCGGATTGTAAATAATGTAAATAATTCAATGTACATACTATGATGATTAACTTGTGTGATGACTGTATTATGTTGATAGTATATATTTGTACCATGAATTGATTAACGTGGACCCCGACTTAAGCAAGTTAAAAAAACTTATTGGGGTGTTACCATTTAGTGGTCAATTGTACGGAATATGTATTGAACTGTGCAATCTACTAATAAAAGTATCAATCAATCAATCCATTTTTTACACATTTTAACCCCTCTTTGTGGTCTACACAACATGTTCTGTATTTTCCAAACTTCAATATATATCATATCATATACATTATAATTTTTTGCAACTTAACGCCCAAAAAAACGGAAATGCTGATTATCGGTCCTGCTAGACACCGACCTCTATTTAATAATACAACTCTAACATTGGACAACCAAACAATTAAACGAGGCGACTCGGTAAAGAATCTGGGTTTTATCTTCGACCCAACTCTCTCCTTTGAGTCACACATTAAAAGCGTTACTAAAACTATCTGAACTCACTATGTTCTCTGCTGGCTGTACATATCCTACTAAATGAGACCTACACTGTTTCAATGTCCACATTTCTCTGTTGATGCAATTGTTGATGACTGAAGTTCTGGTATCAACCAAAGCTCCTCATCCCACCCCCCGGATTGTAAATAATGTAAATAATTCAATGTACATACTATGATGATTAACTTGTGTGATGACTGTATTATGTTGATAGTATATATTTGTACCATGAATTGATTAACGTGGACCCCGACTTAAACAAGTTAAAAAAACTTATTGGGGTGTTACCATTTAGTGGTCACTTGTACGGAATATGTATTGTACTGTGCAATCTACTAATAAAAGTATCAATCAATCAATCAATCAATCAATTTTTTACACATTTTAACCCCTCTTTGTGGTCTACACAACATGTTCTGTATTTTCCAAACTTCAATATATATCATATCATATACATTATAATTTTTTGCAACTTAACGCCCAAAAAAACGGAAATGCTGATTATCGGTCCTGCTAGACACCGACCTCTATTTAATAATACAACTCTAACATTTGACAACCAAACAATTAAACGAGGCGACTCGGTAAAGAATCTGGGTTTTTTCTTCGACCCAACTCTCTCCTTTGAGTCACACATTAAAAGCGTTACTAAAACTATCTGAACTCACTATGTTCTCTGCTGGCTGTACATATCCTACTAAATAAGACCTACACTGTTTCAATGTCCACATTTCTCTGTTGATGCAATTGTTGATGACTGAAGTTCTGATATCAACCAAAGCTCCTCATCCCACCCCCCGGATTGTAAATAATGTAAACAATTCAATGTACATACTATGATGATTAACTTGTGTGATGACTGTATTATGTTGATAGTATATATTTGTACCATGAATTGATTAACGTGGACCCTGACTTAAACAAGTTAAAAAAACTTATTGGGGTGTTACCATTTAGTGGTCAATTGTACGGAATATGTACTGAACTGTGCAATCTACTAATAAAAGTATCAATCAATTTTTTACACATTTTAACCCCTCTTTGTGGTCTACACAACATGTTCTGTATTTTCCAAACTTCAATATATATCATATCATATACATTATAATTTTTTGCAATTTAACGCCGAAAAAAACGGAAATGCTGATTATCGGTCCTGCTAGACACCGACCTCTATTTAATAATACAACTCTAACATTTGACAACCAAACAATTAAACGAGGCGACTCGGTAAAGAATCTGGGTTTTATCTTCGACCCAACTCTCTCCTTTGAGTCACACATTAAAAGCGTTACTAAAACTATCTGAACTCACTATGTTCTCTGCTGGCTGTACATATCCTACTAAATAAGACCTACACTGTTTCAATGTCCACATTTCTCTGTTGATGCAATTGTTGATGACTGAAGTACTGATATCAACCAAAGCTCCTCATCCCACCCCCCGGATTGTAAATAATGTAAATAATTCAATGTACATACTATGATGATTAACTTGTGTGATGACTGTATTATGTTGATAGTATATATTTGTACCATGAATTGATTAACGTGGACCCCGACTTAAACAAGTTGAAAAACTTATTGGGGTTTTACCATTTAGTGGTCAATTGTACGGAATATGTACTGAACTGTGCAATCTACTAATAAAAGTATCAATCAATCAATCAATTTTTTACACATTTTAACCCCTCTTTGTGGTCTACACAACATGTTCTGTATTTTCCAAAGTTCAATATACAGTATATCATAACGCCCAAAAAAACGGAAATGCTGATTATCGGTCCTGCTAGACACCGACCTCTATTTAATAATACAACTCTAACATTTGACAACCAAACAATTAAACGAGGCGACTCGGTAAAGAATCTGGGTTTTATCTTCGACCCAACTCTCTCCTTTGAGTCACACATTAAAAGCGTTACTAAAACTATCTGAACTCACTATGTTCTCTGCTGGCTGTACATATCCCACTAAATAAGACCTACACTGTTTCAATGTCCACATTTCTCTGTTGATGCAATTGTTGATGACTGAAGTTCTGATATCAACCAAAGCTCCTCATCCCACCCCCCGGATTGTAAATAATGTAAATAATTCAATGTACATACTATGATGATTAACTTGTGTGATGACTGTATTATGTTGATAGTATATATTTGTACCATGAATTGATTAACGTGGACCCCGACACAAGTTGAAAAACTTATTCGGGTGTTACCATTTAGTGGTCAATTGTACGGAATATGTACAGAACTGTGCAATCTACTAATAAAAGTATCAATCAATCAATCAATCAAACCAACAGTCACAAGATCTTACTTGCTCCAAAAGGGACGATCTCTATTACGAAACCACCGTGGAGTGGACCGTCTCAATAGGGGAGCTGGTGTAAAAATAGCTCTGTGCACATGAAAATGCATTTTGCAGCCTGTCGACACAGAGCATGCCAGCGCAACAGGTGGCATGCATCAAGGCTGGAAAAGGCTTAACGACAGAGGGAAGGGGAATCGGGAATTCAGAGTGATAGGAAAGTAAAACTAAAAAAAATACTTTGAAAAAACTAACTCACTGTATGCTCTACAAATATATAAATCGTATCATATATAAGCTGTTTTAGACTTAAAAGGGGAACATTATCACAATTTCAAAAGGGTTAAAAATAGGGATGCACCGATTAATCGGTAACCGAATATATTCGGCCGAATATGGCAAAAAAAGCCACATTCGGCCTTCGGTGGAATGAGTTAAAAACAAGGCCGAATAGTGGCGTGTGACGCAATTTTTTGACGCCGTGACGCAATCAACCAACGTGCAGTGACGTGGTGACGTTGGGATATGTTGTGTACCTGTATAAGTGTATGAGGTTACAAGCACACACTTATTTGAGATTTACTTCAGCCTTCTGTTTACATTATTAGCATATCTACTGTGGCTAAGCAGACTTTTGCCAAAAGGACAATTATTCATTTGTTGTGGGTTTATCCACTTTAATGCACTTTGTTTTTTTTTTGGAATGCATGTTTTGTTTGAAGGCCTAATATAAATGAAAAACTGTGCTTTTTTTTTTGAAAAGCAAAGACTACTGCAATATTAAAAAAATGTCAATATTCAATAAAAAATTACTTTATTTGAAAAACATGTCTAAATATTTTTTGTAGGCTAGTTATGCAATGTTAAATTTTTTTTGAAAAACTGCATTCATTATTCGGTATTCGGTATTCGGCTTTCGGCCAAGCGTTTAAATTTTATTCGGCTTCGGCCACAAATTTTCATTTCGGTGCATCCCTAGTTAAAAACAATAAAAATCAGTTCCCAGTGGCTTGTTGTATTTTTTGAAGTTTTTTTCAAAATTTTACCGGTCTCGGAATATCCCTAAATAAAGCTTTAAAGTGCCTTATTTTCGCTATCTTCGAAACCACTATCCATTTCCCTGTGACGTCACACAGTGCTGCCAATGTAAACAAACAATGGCGAATACCAAAGCAAGATATAGCGACATTAGCTCGGATTCAGACTCGGATTTAAGCGGTTTAAGCGATTCAACAGATTACGCATGTATTGAAACGGATGGTTGGAGTATGAAAGTATTGAAGAAAAAACTGAAGCTATTGAGCGAATAGCTATTGACGCTATTCATAGCCATGGCATGGCCGAATAGCTGCGTTAGCATCGCCGGTAAAATGTGCGGAACAAACGATCAGGAGGTTCGCATCTTGTGACACTGGAGCAACTTAAATCCGTCGATTGGTTAGTGTTTGTTTCGCATTAAATGTGGGTGGAAGGAAACGTAATATAGTTGCAAATGCATCTGCAGGTTATCCATACATCTCTGTGCCATGTCTGCTTTAGCACCGCCGGTAAATAGCATGTTAGCGTCGATTAGCCTAGCATGTTAGCATTGATTAGCTGGCAGTCACGCCGCAACCAAATATGTCTGATTAGCACATAAGTCAACATCAACAAAACTCACCTTTGTGATTTCGTTGACTTTATCGTTGCAAATGCATCTGCAGGTTATCCATACATCTCTGTTTCATGTCTGTCATCGCCGGTAAAATGTGGAGACACTCTGGCACATTCAATGGGGGTCCGGCGGCAGACACTTTCGCATCTTCGGGCCGGTGGTGCAACTTGAATCCCTCCCTGTTAGTGTTGTTACACCCTCCGACAACACACCGACGAGGCATGACGTCTCCAAAGTGCCAAAAAATTGTCGAAAAAACGGAAAATAACAGAGCTGAGACCCGGTGTTTGTAATGTGTTGAAAATGAAAATGGCGGCTGTATTACCTCGGAGACGTCACGTTCTGACGTCATCGCAAAAAGTGCGATTAACAGAAAGGCGTTTAATTCGCCAAAATTCACCCATTTAGAGTTCGGAAATCGGTTGAAAAATATATATTGTCTTTTTTCTGCACCATCAAGGTATATATTGACGCTTACATAGGTCTGCTGATAATGTTCCCCTTTAAAACTGAAACTGGTCATAACGTATGCAGTACCAATGAGGTATACAGTGTTCCCTCGTTTATTGCTGGGATCTACATAAGTCCTGAAAATGTGTGCATTGTAGTCCGTGGCGACAAGAAAGTCAATAAGCTCCTTCTTTTTCTCGATCTTCTAGTTATGGGACATTCATGCTCCCCTGTTGCCATTTCTAATATAAAGTAGTGTAAAGTTCTTACTTATATCTGTCAGTAAACTCACCATGAAAGTGCTAAAACATACCGGTGTAGTGAGTTTACATTATTCACCCAAGGAAATTTAGTTACGACAGCGTTCCGATCGGGACGGTTTTTCACGGGACACATTGTTATTTCACTAGTGAGCGACGGATGACAAAATTCTGCTCCGTTATTGATTGAAGTAGAGTCTGAATGTCATTAAAACAGTTAGCTACATCTTTTGAAATTTTTTCCACTCCTGTCCTTGCACGCTACACCGCTACAAAAAAAAATGACGGACAAGTTGAGCCAGGTAAATAAGACTGCCCACAAAACGGCACATTCTGACGCGACTGTCAGGAAGCAGCTTCAAGATAGACTGTAAAACATATTCTGTGTAACATTTTTTACCAAAGAACCAACATTACATGTTATATAAATCACAAGGAAGTGTTTTCCATTCAGAAAAAAATGACAATAATATGACTCCTTTTAATGCGCCCTATATAATCAGCCTTTTGTATGAAAATTAGGGCTGTCTTACATACGTCACATACGTATACGCCCTCGAGGAGCAGAGAGGTAGCAGCACGGGTAACGTTAACTGTGATGCCGTGCGAGTGGTAATACGAGAGAAAAAAGGTGCGAATCTGGTACCAAATTAAGGACGAATTAATTCCCAAGAAAAACAGCAGAGGGTCCATCGTCTGGCGGTGGTTTGGCTTCAAGTGGGAATATGTCGAACAGACAACCGTAATTTGTCAAGTGTGCGGCAAAAGTGTTGCTACAAAACATAGCATTACTGCTAATATGTAGCATCATGCTTCACGGTGGCAGAGGGGTTAGTGCGTCTGCCTCACAATACGAAGTTCCTGCAGTCCTGGGTTCAAATCCAGGCTCGGGATCTTTCTGTGTGGAGTTTGCATGTTCTCCCCGTGAATGCGTGGGTTCCCTCCGGGTACTCCGGCTTCCTCCCACCTCCAAAAACATGCACCTGGGGATAGGTTGATTGGCAACACTAAATTGGCCCTAGTGTGTGAATGTGAGTTTGAATGTTGTCTGTCTATCTGTGTTGGCCCTGCGATGAGGTGGCGACTTGTCCAGGGTGTACCCCGCCTTCCGCCCGATTGTAGCTGAGATAGGCGCCAGCGCCCCCCGCGACCCCGAAAGGGAATAAGCGGTAGAAAATGGATGGATGGATGTAGCATCATTTGACAAGTCACCTGCTAGAGAAAGAAGAGTGCTTACTCCGCATGTCAACATCTCCATTTGGTGCCACAGGCCCACACCATCAAAATGCCGAGGCAAACATTTCCACATCAACACCGTCTGAAAGAACCAGTCAACAACAAAAGGAGATAATGTGCGCAAACACTATTTGATTTCCTGTTACGCAGCTCATTTTTATTTGACACTTATTGAAATATCTTGTGTGACGTAATGCACAAAAGTGTACGTTATTTGTTTTAAATCATTGTAGTGACGTTCTGCACAAAAAGTGCACTTTAATTCAGTGTTGTTTTGATACGTCATCTCAGTGACATCATGCACAAAAGTGCACTTTATTTGTTTTAAATCATTGTAGTGTCGTTCTGTACAAAAAGTGCACTTTAATTTAGCGTTGTTTTGATACGTCATCTCAGTGACATCATGCACAAAAGTGCACTTTATTTGTTTTAAATCATTGTAGTGACGTTCTGTACAAAAAGTGCACTTTAATTTAGTGTTGTTTTGATACGTCATCTCAGTGACATCATGCACAAAAGTGCACTTTATTTGTTTTAAATCATTGTAGTGACGTTCTGTACAAAAAGTGCACTTTAATTCAGTGTTGTTTTGATACGTCATCTCAGTGACATCATGCACAAAAGTGCACTTTATTTGTTTTAAATCATTGTAGTGACGTTCTGTACAAAAAGTGCACTTTAATTTAGTGTTGTTTTGATACGTCATCTCAGTGACATCATGCACAAAAGTGCACTTTATTTGTTTTAAATCATTGTAGTGACGTTCTGTACAAAAAGTGCACTTGAATTTAGTGTTGTTTTGATACGTCATCTTAGTGACATCATGCACAAAAGTGCACTTCATTTGTTTTAAATCATTGTAGTGACGTTCTGTACAAAAAGTGCACTTTAATTCAGTGTTGTTTTGATACGTCATCTCAGTGACATCATGCACAAAAGTGCACTTTATTTGTTTTAAATCATTGTAGTGACATTCTGTACAAAAAGTGCACTTGAATTTAGTGTTGTTTTGATACGTCATCTCAGTGACATCATGCACAAAAGTGCACTTCATTTGTTTTAAATCATTGTAGTGACGTTCTGTACAAAAAGTGCACTTTAATTCAGTGTTGTTTTGATACGTCATCTCAGTGACATCATGCACAAAAGTGCACTTTATTTGTTTTAAATCATTGTAGTGACATTCTGTACAAAAAGTGCACTTGAATTTAGTGTTGTTTTGATACGTCATCTCAGTGACATCATGCACAAAAGTGCACTTTATTTGTTTTAAATCATTGTAGTGACGTTCTGTACAAAAAGTGCACTTTAATTTAGTGTTGTTTTGATACGTCATCTCAGTGACATCATGCACAAAAGTGCACTTTATTTGTTTTAAATCATTGTAGTGTCGTTCTGTACAAAAATTGCACTTTAATTTAGTGTTGTTTTGATACGTCATCTCAGTGACATCATGCACAAAAGTGCACTTTATTTGTTTTAAATCATTGTAGTGACGTTCTGTACAAAAAGTGCACTTTGATTTAGTGTTGTTTTGATACGTCATCTCAGTGACATCATGCACAAAAGTGCACTCATAGCTTGTTTTGAATTGTCTCTGATATTCTTGCAATTTCTGTTTTGGAAACGACATGAATGTTTGTGCTACTTCTTAATAACTGTTTAATAAATACACTTTTGGTCAGTTGACTTAGTTGTGATTTCCCTCTCTGCAGGAAAGTTTAAAATGAGCATATATTAATGCAGTATGAAGAAGAATGTTTTAATGTAGACACATAGAATCATCAAACTACTGGGATTATATGCATTAAGTGAATAATTCAAGGCTAAGGCAAAATATGCAGATATATAGTAAATCCTGTATTGTGACATGACCTAAAAATATTGAGATATTAAAAAAAAGGCCATATTGCCCGGCCCTACTCCAATCAGTTTATGCCGTTCAAAGGTCAAAATGCCTTCAAAAGTACGCCTTTGTAAAAGTACACTGGACTAGAAAAAGAAACATGCTCCTGTTTTAACTAGCACAACAGAAACCAGGATGTCCTGAAGTCAGTCCAAAACAAACTGACAACCCAATCAGGCACCAACCCAACTACAAACGGCAGCTGCCTAAAAAACAAACCGGGCGGGAAACGCGCCCGTTTCTGCAAGTTCCATTAGCGGATTTTGTGAGTTTCCTGCCAAAGTGCTGCATGGCGACAACAAAGCCACATTCCACACGCTGTCGAACTTTAGCGGCCACACAATGAACGTTGCAATGAATAGCGCAGCAGACGCGGAATGTGAGCAACGACGTACCTGGAGTCGCTCTTGCCCAGGTTCGCCCCCGCCGGATTGAGGATGGTCTGGTTCTTCACCATCTCCACCACGCACTTGGTGTTCAATTCCTTTTCTGGGGATGAGAAAGGACACGGTATTGGCATCATGGCGTATGATATCCTTGAAAAACTGTACATGCAGACTACACAACAAAATAACTGTTAAAAATCAAGAGAGAAAGATGGCACTCATTCCCAAAAACTGTTTTTAAAGCAGGCACCGAACGCTTCATCCTAACAATGACAGCAGTGCGGTCTCTTTTTCAATATAAGACACATATTTGCACGTATACCTGCTTTACAAGTAGGGCTGCGCAATTAATCGACATTTAGGTTGTATTTATGTTTTCCGTGCTGTTATAAAAGCCACACCCATTACATTTTTGTGAAAAAAAATATTTTTCCATATACTAGCCACACCGGACTATAAGCCGCAGACATATACATTGTGAAAATTTTTTTTTTTTTTAATTATAAATGTTTATTTACATAACTTTTTCCAAATTTTTGTCTGTAGCAAGGCAGTAAAACGGCTGATAAAAAAAAACAGAAGTCATTGTCATGGACCTCCTAGCTGTGGAAGCTAGCTAAATAGACTCAATAACTTCACGTTGACGTTATTGGTGAATTTACGAAACTGAAACAATACAAAACAAATGCCATTGTAAGTTAATAATACTAACACAGACACTCTGTAGGAGTGTCTGTGTTAGTATTATTAACTTACAATGGCATATTAGCCTAACAATGACAGCAGTGCGGTCTCTTTTTCAATATAAGACACATATTTGCACGTTTACCTGCTTTACAAGTAGGGCTGCACAATTAATCGACATTGAGGTTTTATTTATGTTTTCCGGGCTGTTATAAAAGCCACACCCATTAAATTTTTGTGAAAAAAAAAACATTATTCCATATACTAGCCACACCTGACGATGAGCCGCAGACATATACATTGTGAAATTAGTTTGGTTTTTTTATTATAAATGTTTATTTACATAACTTTTTCCAAATTTTTGTCTGTAGCAAGGCAGTAAAACGGCTGATAAAAAAAAACAGAAGTCATTGTCATGGACCTCCTAGCTGTGGAAGCTAGCTAAATAGACTCAACAACTTCACGTTGACGTTATTGGTGAATTCACAAAACTGAAACAATACAAAACGAATGCCATTGTAAGTTAATAATACTAACACAGACACTCTGTAGGAGTGTCTGTGTTAGTATTATTAACTTACAATGGCATATTAGCCTAACAATGACAGCAGTGCGGTCTCTTTTTCAATATAAGACACATATTTCGACGTATACCTGCTTTACAAGTAGGGCTGCACAATTAATCGACATTGAGGTTTTATTTATGTTTTCCGGGCCGTTATAAAAGCCACATCTATTACATTTTTGTGAAAAAAAATATTTTTCCATATACTAGCCACACCGGACTATAAGCCGCAGACATATACATTGTGAAATTAGTTGGTTTTTTTTATTATAAATGTTTATTTACATAACTTTTTCCAAATTTTTGTCTGTAGCAAGGCAGTAAAACGGCTGATAAAAAAAAACAGAGGTCATTGTCATGGACCTCCTAGCTGTGGAAGCTAGCTAAATAGACTCAACAACTTCACGTTGACGTTATTGGTGAATTTACGAAACTGAAACAATACAAAACCAATGCCATTGTACGTTAATAATACTAACACAGACACTCATACAGAGTGTCTGTGTTAGTATTATTAACGTACAATGGCATATTAGCCTAACAATGACAGCAGTGCGGTCTCTTTTTCAATATAAGACACATATTTCCACGTATACCTGCTTTACAAGTAGGGCTGCACAATTAATCGACATTTAGGTTGTATTTATGTTTTACGGGCTGTTATAAAAGCCACACCCATTAAATTTTTGTGAAAAAAAAACAACATTATTCCATATACTATCCACACCTGACGATAAGCCGCAGACATATACATTGTGAAATTAGTTTGTTTTTTTATTATAAATGTTTATTTACATAACTTAACTTTTTCCAAATTTTTGTCTGTAGCAAGGCAGTAAAACGGCTGATAAAAAAAAACAGATGTCATTGTCATGGACCTCCTAGCTGTGGAAGCTAGCTAAATAGACTCAACAACTTCACGTTGATGTTATTGGTGAATTTACGAAACTGAAACAATACAAAACGAATGCCATTGTAAGTTAATAATACTAACACAGACACTCTGTATGAGTGTCTGTGTTAGTATTATTAACTTACAATGGCATATTAGCCTAACCATGACAGCAGTGCGGTCTCTTTTTCAATATAAGACACATATTTCCACGTATACCTGCTTTACAAGTAGGGCTGCACAATTAATCGACATGGAGGTTTTATTTATGTTTTCCGGGCTGTTATAAAGGCCACACCCATTAAATTTTTGTGGAAAAAAAACATTATTCCATATACTAACCACACCTGACAATAAGCCATAGACATATACATTGTGAAATTAGTTAGCTTTTTTTATTATAAATATTTATTTACATAACTTAACTTTTTCCAAATTTTTGTCTGTAGCAAGGGAGTAAAACGGCTGATCAAACAAAACAGAAGTCATTGTCATGGACCTCCTAGCTGTGGAAGCTAGCTAAACAGACTTAACAACTTCACGTTGACGTTATTGGCGAATTTACGAAACTGAAACAATACAAAACCAATGCCATTGTAAGTTAATAATACTAACACAGAATCTTGTACACCTGTTGGCATATTAGCTAATAGTTTAGACTTTATTTGAAAGGACAATGCACAGAAACATTAAGCTCAAAGACAGATTATAGCTAAATAGCTCATTTCCATCTGCAGCCCCTGGCTACCTACATTAAAGGGATACAAAAATCATGCAATAAAATTATGACAATAAAATACTTTCACAGTATCATGTTAGACCCGCTCGACATCCATTGCTTTCGGTCCCCTAGAGGGAAAATCTTATACGTCTAGTCTCTTACGTGAATAAGCTAAATAATATTATTTGATATTTTACGGTAATGTGTTAATAATTTCACACATAAGTCGAACTATGAAAAGAATTGCGACTTATAGTCCGAAAATACGGTAGTTACACCCCGACATAAAATAAATGAGCATTTTGCCACAAAAAAAGGGGTTTTGGCATACACCTAACAAACTATAAAACATCTGTGGTGGAAATCAAGAGCGCGTGAACGCGTTTTTATTTTCGACGCTAATTTCGAGGCCACTCCTCCGCTAAAGAACGTTTTCATTTCGGGCTCCAGTACTCTGGAATGCCCTCCCGGTAACAGTTCGAGATGCTACCTCAGTAGAAGCATTTAAGTCTCACCTTAAAACTCATCCGTATACTCTAGCCTTTAAATAGACCTCCTTTTTAGACCAGTTGATCTCCCGCTTCTTTTCTTTTTTCTCCTATGTCCCCCCCTCCCTTGTGGAGGGGGTCCGGTCCGATGACCATGGATGAAGTACTGGCTGTCCAGAGTCGAGACCCAGGATGGAGCGCTCGCCTGTGTATCGGTTGGGGACATCTCTACGTGCTGATCTGCCTCCGCTTGGGATGGTTTCCTGTGGACGGGACTCTCGCTGCTGTCTTGGATCCGCTATGAACTCAACTCTCGCGGCTGTGTTGGAGCCACTATGGATTGAACTTTCACAGTATCATGTTAGACCCGCTCGACATCCATTGCTTTCGGTCCCCTAGAGGGGGGGGTTGCCCACTTCTGAGGTCCTCTCCAAGGTTTCTCATAGTCAGCATTGTCACTGGCGTCCCACTGGATGTGAATTCTCCCTGCCCACTGGGTGTGAGTTTTCCTTGCCCTTTTGTGGGTTCTTCCGAGGATGTTGTAGTCGTAATGATTTGTGCAGTCCTTTGAGACATTTGTGATTTGGGGCTATATAAATAAACATTGATTGATTGATTGTTTCTCATAATCGTGCGACCCTAATTGCAAGTGACATGAATACACAGTAGGGGTGTACCGCTGTGTTCCAGGGCTTTATAATCCTAACATCCCCTGGAACAAGCAGACAGGGCAAGTCAAGAGTGTGAACAAAATGACCTTTTACCTTGCAGAAGTTAATCAATAAAACAGGACACGCAGTCCAAGTGACCCTGAACGGTTTATTTAACGGTGCAACGCGTCCTTCACCCGCTCGTCTCCAACTTATCCACCTAACACTTTCATCCACTTTATATGTTGTATTGTTTAAATATGCACATAACAGGCATTTGACTGTATAAATGGTCAGATCATGTGACACACGGCGTTCACTTCTCTGCAGTTTGTCTACAGCAGGGGTAGGGAACCTATGGCTCGCGAGCCAGATGTGGCTCTTTTGATAACTGCATCTGGCTCTCGGATAAATCTGAGCTGACATTGCTTAATATGATAAATAATGAATAATTCCACTTGTAATCACAGAGTTAAAAATAATGTTCAAAATTAGGGCTGGGCAACGATTAAAAATTTTAATCGAAGTTAATCGCACTATTTGTCCGATTAATCGTGATTAACTGCATTGTATACGCAAAGCCCAATAATGAATTCAAAAGTAGTGTGTAGTGCACCTTTATTGGAATATTCTCCCACATGAACAAAAGCGCCAAAACATTTGTTGTGCAAACACAATTTAAATCAGTCCTTGTTAAACAGTAGCAGTTAAATAGCATATTTGATGAAAATCAACTCCAAAAATGTAAATACAAACATTTAAGCTTATTGCCACTGCCAGGGTATTTAAGTTATCCTGTTTGTTATGTAAAATAAATATAATCTACATACAAATCTCTGAGCCACAATCATAACATCTGAACAGGCAATTTCTGAGGTAACAGCAGAAACATTTTTTTTTTATCAGGGTCTTATGTTTAAAAAACCTATATTATAGGTAGTGGGCTGTTTTAGGGAATTTTTGATCAAATTATCCGTAGTAGCAATATTAATAATGTTGTGTTTATTCTGCGTAGTGCACTTAAAATACTTATGACCATATCTAGGAATTGATATGATGGGAATTTTCCGATTGTTTGCTTGGTGCTTTGATAAACTGAAGGCATCATATACATGGTACTATATTGTGATGTTATGAGCCAGGGAAATAAAGAACTACCCTACCCAGCATGCAACAGGAGTGACGAGCATGCACGGTATAGGTTGTGTCGGCATGACGGCATCTTGTATGTTGTGATATGCACGCTCTGAAAGTAAACGTTAAGAACTCAGCCAACACTCCTCGTCTGCATTATTCATAAATAGACAGACAACACAAATACTCCGCTGCTTCACATGTAGCCGGCAAAGTATTCCCATGCTAGCTAGCCGGTCTAGCAAGCACGCGTCATTCAGTCCAAAACGGCCCGATCTATCCACATCCAGAATTGTCTGGCGGTCGTAAGTGATCCCGGAGTGACCACGCTGTAAGCCAGCCATGAAATTTGCAGAATTGTCCGGTATTTTTGCCAAATGTTCCATCTTTACCAAGAGCACCTCCACGCCGAAGTACATCCGGGAGATAACCTCTTGTTAAGAAAAGGCGTTAACAAAATAAAAGCATATAAACAACATACGCAAATGTGCGAAAAATAATTGTCGGCGTTAATAGATTGATGAGTTAACGCGTAATTAACGCATTAATTTGCCCACCCCAATTCAAAATATAAAACATTCTCATGCATTTTTAATCCATCCATCCGTTTTCTACCGCAACTGTTCCAGAATTTGCGTTAATGGTAAGAAGTTATTTATTTATTCTTGGTTAGTGTGGGGCTTGCTCTCCTGGGGTTTGTCAGACCACCAAGGACCAACATAAGAGCCTGTTTCAGGGTTACAATATTGTTTTATTTTTCAATAAGTCTCCCAGTTGCTTATTGTACTTTTGTCTTTCGTTTTCGCTCGCGCTCTGGCTCCAGCCCCAACCCTGTCTCTTCTCCTGGCTGCTGCTTATAACAGAGCGACAGGTGATTAGATAACATGGCCCAGGTGGGCCATTTACGCACCTGTCGCTGATTTTGAGGCCGGTCCTGGCACACCCCGGTTCGCTGCAGGCCAGCAGGCCACGCCCCCTCCACAGTTAGCTCGAGAAAAACAATTTTATTACAAAGAATAAGAGACCTATTATACTCAAGAAATGTTGGTCTTACTTAAAAATGCACGCGTTTAGTTTTGTTCAGTGTAAAAAAAATCTTATATGGCTTACGGAAATACATTTTAAAATATTTGGCTTTTTGGCTCTCTCAGCCAAAAAGGTTCCCGACCCCTGCTCTATAAGGACGGGCGGCAGGAGTCCTTGGTAGGGATATCCTCTGAGGTCAGCACACCTTCCTATGGAATTCGACAAGAGGCGCTGGAGGTGGTATTTCCACAAGTGAGCATGCAAATAGGGTGAAACTTGCACTGCAAATTAGTTGGTAGGACGCTTTTTCAATGTTTACCTGAAGTCTGCAGTTTAGTTTTTTTGAAAGACACTCCATTTAGAACTCACCCATTACAAAGCATGAAAAGCATGCGCCAACAAGCACTAATGTTGATATTTGTTTAATGGGTTGAGACAGGGGGAAAAAAATGCTGTAAACCAGGGGTGCCCACACTTTTTCTGCAGGCGAGCTACTTTTCAATTGACCAACTCGAGGGGATCTACCTCATTTATATATATCATTTATATTTATTTATTTATGAAAGAGACATTTTTGTAAACAAGTTAAATGTGTTTAATGATAATACAAGCATGTGTAACACATGTAGATGTCTTTCTTTCACGAAGACAAGAATATAAGTTGGTGTATTACCTGATTCTGATGACTTGCATTGATTGGAATCAGACAGTAATGATGATAACGCCCACATTTTCAAATGGAGGAGAAAAAAAGTTGTCCTTTCTGTACAATACCACATGAAAGTGGTTGGTTTTTGGCATCTAATTCATCCAGCTTCCATACACTTTACAAGAAAAACATTGGCGGCAAATTCCGTAGCTTGCTTGATTGACATTCACGGCACCCGAGGGTCTTGTGAGATGACGCTGGCTGCTGCCAGTTCATTATTATGAAAAAATTACAGAGAGGAAGGCGAGAAACACTTTTTATTTCAACAGACTTTCGCGACGTCCCTTCCGTCAAAACTCTAAAGGCCGACTGCATATTTCCTATCTTCACAATAAAAGCCCTGCTTCATGCTGCCTGCGCTAACAAAATAAGAGTCTCGGAAAGCTGGCGTGCACAAGTGATGTGCACGCCAGCTTTCTGAGGGATCGCTTGTGCACGCCAGTTTTCCGAGACTCTGTATTTAGTTACCGCAGGCAGCATGAAGCAGTGCTTTTATTGTGAAGATAGGAAATGTGCAGTCGGCCTTTAGAGTTTTGACGGAAGGGACGGCGCGAAAGTCTGCTGAAATAAAAAGTGTTTCTCGCCTTCCTCTCTGTCATTTTTTCATAATAATGAACTGGCAGCAGCCAGCGTCATCTCACAAGACCCTCCGGTACCGTGAATGTCATTTAAGTGACGTCTTGGTGAAGATTGATGATCACTAATTTTTAGGTCTATTTTTTTTAAAAAGCCTGGCTGGAGATCGACTGACACACCCCCTGCGGTCGACTGGTAGCTCGCGATCGGCGTAATGGGCACCCCTGCTGTAAACGGTGCAAACAGTATGACCAGAGGTGGGTAGTAACGCGCTACATTTACTCCGTTACATCTACTTGAGTAACTTTTGGGATAAATTGTACTTCGAAGAGTAGTTTTTATGCAACATACTTTTAATTGAGTATTTTTATAGAGAAGAAACACTACTTTTGCTCCGCTCCATTTATCTACAATCAGCTCGTTACTCGCTACTTTTTTTTACTCGACCTGTTGATGCACGCTTTGTTTGTTTTGATTTTGTCAGACACGCACGCAAAGTAGGAACTACACATGCCTGCGTTGACGTTGGACCAATCAAACAAAACCAGGTGGTCACGTGACCGTCACATGTCGAATCCGACCTAAAAAAGTTGAAAAACTTATTGGGGTGTTACCATTTAGTGGTCAATTGTACGGAATATGTACTGTACTGTGCAATCTACTAATACAAGTTTCAATCAATCAATCAATCAATCAACCAATCAATCGATGAATGCCTACTGAGCCTATGGTGCTGTTAAGTTATTGTGGCTCAATTTGCCTTAATTTTTTTATCTTAATGTATTATTATTTAATATATATGATTGTTTTAGTTGCTTAAGAGATATTCCTGGCTATGAATTTGGGGTGGTATAGCTCGGATGGTAGAGCGGCCGCGCCAGCAACTTGAGGGTTGCAGGTTCGATACCCGCTTCAGCCATCCTAGTCACTGCCGTTGTGTCCTTGGGCAAGGCACTTTACCCACCTGCTCCCAGTGCCAAACACACTGGTTTAAATGTAAAAATTAGATATTGGGTTTCACTATGTAAAGCGGTTTGAGTCACTAGAGAAAAAGCGCTATATAAAATATAATTCACAATTCACAATTTGCTCATTGCTATTTTTATGTTTTTGTGCATTATTTGTTGCCGTAATCATTAAACGAACAGGTTACTCATCAGTTACTCGGTACTTGAGTAGTTTTTTCACAACATACTTTTTACTTTTACTCAAGTAAATATTTGAGTGACCACTCCTTACTTTTACTCAAGAATTAAATCTCTAAAGTAACAGTACTCGTACTTGAGTACAATTTCTGGCTACTCTACCCACCTCTGAGTATGACATCATCGCCCAGAAAAATATGACGCAACCTAACATTTCAAATAAAGGCCAATATGTTTATATTAGCAACAACAACAAAAAACCCAACAATGGTTCTATAGTAATAAGTGCCCAGGCATGCAAAGTGGGGAAGGAGCTGTATCTTCAGTGTTGCCTGCAGGCACCGCGGGTCACATGTGTGTGCTAATTATCAACATTAGCTTGACAAGTGGATTACAGTCTACAGCAGGGGTCGGGAACCTTTTTGGCCGAGAGAGCCAAGAATCTGTATATTTTCAAATGTATTTCCGTAAGAGCCATATAATTATTTTTCCCAACACTGAACACACATAAACGCATGCATTTTTAAGTAAGACCAACATTACTAGAGTATAATAGGTCTCTTATTCTTTGTAATAACATTGAAATTCTGAAGCTAACTGTGGAGGGGGCGTGGCCTGCGGGCCTGCAGCGAAGCGGGGTGTGCCAGGACCGACCTCTAAATCAGCGACAGGTGCGTAGACGGCCCACCTGGGCCTTGTTATCTAATCACCTGTCGCTCTGTTAAAAGCTCCCTCCATCAGTGTGTGAATGTGTGTGTGAATGTGGAAGTAGTGTCAAAGCGCTTTGAGTACCTTGAAGGTAGAAAAGCGCTATACAAGTACAACCCATTTATTTGTTTATTTATGAGCAGCAGCCAGGAGGAGAGAGACGGGGTTTGGGCTGGAGCCAGAGCGCGAGCGAAAACGGAAGAGAATAATACAATTGCTGGAAAGCAACTGAGGGACTTATTGAAAAATAAAACAATATTGTAACCCTGAAACAGACTCTCATGTTGGTGTTTGGTGGTCTGAAGAACCCCCAGGAGGGCAAGCTCCACACTAACCAATAATAACTAAATAACTTCGTATTTCCATAAGAGCCATATAATATTTTTTTTACACTGAACAAAACTAAACGCGTGCATTTTTAAGTAAGACCAACATTTCTTGAGTATAATAGGTCTCTTATTCTTTGTAATAACATTGTTATTCTCGAGCTAACTGTGGAGGGGGCGTGGCCTGCTGGCCTGCAGCGAACTGGGGTGTGCCAGGACCGGCCTCAAAATCAGCGACAGGTGTGTAGATGGCCCACCTGGGCCATGTTATCTAATCACCTGTCGCTCTGTTATAAGTAGCAGCCAGGAGGAGAGACGGGGTTGGGGCTGGAGCCAGAGCGCGAGCGAAAACGAAAGACAAAAATACAATAAGCAACTGAGACACTTATTGAAAAATAAAACAATATTGTAACCCTGAAACAGGCTCTTATGTTGGTCCTTGGTGGTCTGACAAACCCCGGGAGAGCAAGCCCCACACTAACCAAGAATAAATAAATAACTTCTTACCATTAACGCAACTTCTTGAACAGGTGCGGTAGAAACGGATGGATGGATTAAAAATGCATGAGAATGTTTTATATTTTGAACATTATTTTTAACACTGTGATTACAAGTGGAATTATTCAGCGAGGCGGGGTGTGCCAGGACCGGCCTCGAAATCAGCGACAGGTGCGTAGACGGCCCACCTGGGCCTCGTTATCTAATCGCCTGTCGCTCTGTTATAAGCAGCAGCCAGGAGGAGAGACGGGGTTGGAGCCGGAGCCAGAGTGCGAGCGAGAACGAAAGAGAAAAAGACAATTGCTGGAAAGCAACTGAGAGACTTATTGAAAAATGAAAAAAATATCGTAACCCTGAAACAGGATTTCATGTCGGTCCTTGGTGGTGCGAAGAACCCCCAGGAGGGCAAGCCCTTAAAAAAAATAAAATAATAAAGTGCGGTAGAAAAAAAGATGGTTGGATTCAAATGCATGAGCATGTTTAATATTTTGAACGTTATTTTGAACACTTTGATTACTAGTGGAATTAGTCATTACTTATCGTGTTAAGCAGTGTTAGCTCATATTTATCCGAGAGCCCGTTGCAGTCATCAAAAGAACCACATCTGGCTCTAGAGCCATAGGTTCCCTACCCCTGGTCTACAGCATTTGACACAAGGTTTGGTGTGGGGTCTCAAATCCTTTCTCAGTAAACCATTAATTAGCATTTATATCTTCCAGTAAGGCAGGGAAAAACACTTTCTATGACAGGGCTGGGCAATTGTTTGGACTCGGGGGGGCCACATTTGGAGAAAAAAATCGGTAAATCTGATTTTTAGGAACAGTAATGCAAACCCTCACAAAAATGTCTGATTAAATGCTAAAAACATTATGACAGACTGCCTTAAAAACAATGAAATTTTACGTTTTTTTTCCGAATGAGACACACAGGATGTACATGAAAATAAAAAATGTGGGATTTACAATATTAACTACGACCGATAAAACACTGAATAATGACAACGTGTGAACGTCACAGCCCCTCTCAACGTTGTTCTTAAACTGTTTGACTATTTGCTCACGCAGTTGTGGACAAAGGGGTGTGCTTCGCCCCATCCTTTCTTGTGAAATGTTGACTCGTCACACCACAGAACACTTTTCCACTTTGCATCAGTCCGTCTTAGATTTTCGATTGATTGATTGATTGATTCAAACTTTTATTAGTAGATTGCACAGTTCAGTACATATTCCGTACAATTGACAACTAAATGGTAACACCCGAATACATTTTCAATTTGTTTAAGTCGGGGTCCACGTTAATCAATTAATGGTAAGATGATCTCAGGCCCAGAAAAACCGGAAGCCTTTCTGGATGTTGTTGATAAATGGCTTTTGCTTTGCATAGTAGAGCTTTAACTTGCACTTACAGATGTAACTTCCAACTGTATTTAGTGACCGTGGTTTTCTGAAGTGTTCCTGAGCCCATGTGGTGATATCCTTTAGAGATTGATGTCGGTTTTTGATACAATGCCGTCTGAGGAATCAAAGGTCACGGTCATTCAATGTTGGTTTCCGGCCGTGCCGCTTACGGGGAGTGATTTCTAAAGATTCTCTGAACCTTTTGATGATATTATGGACCGTAGATGTTGAAATCCCCAAAATTTCTTGCAATTGCACCTTGAGAAACGTTATTCCTTAACTGTTTGACTATGTCAAATATTTCCAAAAACAATTTGAAATGTGGACTCGTCCATCTTAGATTTTTGATTGATTGATTGAAACTTTTATTAGTAGATTGCACAGTTCAGTACATATTCCGTACAATTGACAACTAAATGGTAACACCCGAATACATTTTCAACTTGTTTAAGTCGGGGTCCACGTTAATCAATTAATGGTAAGATGATCTCAGGCCCAGAAAAACCGGAAGCCTTTCTGGATGTTGTTGATAAATGGCTTTTGCTTTGCATAGTAGAGCTTTAACTTGCACTTACAGATGTAACTTCCAACTGTATTTAGTGACAGTGGTTTTCTGAAGTGTTCCTGAGCCCATGTGGTGATATCCTTTAGAGATTGATGTCAGTTTTTGATACAGTGCCGGTCATTCAATGTTCGTTTTGGGCCGTGCCGCTTACGTGGAGTGATTTCTCCAGATTCTCTCAACCTTTTGATGATATTATGGATGTTGAAATCCCTAAATTTCTTGCAATTGCACTTTGAAAAACGTTGTTCTTAAACTGTTTGACTATTTGCTCACTCAGTTGTGGACAAAGGGGTGTACCTCGCCCCATCCTTTCTTGTGAAAGACTGAGCTTTTTTGGGGAAGCTGTTTTTATACCCAATCATGGCACCCACCTGTTCCCAATTAGCCTGCACAACTGTGGGATGTTCCAAATAAGTGTTTGATGAGCATTCCTCAACTTTATCAGTATTTATTGCCACCTTTCCCAACTTCTTTGTCACGTGTTGCTGGCATCAAATTCTAAAGTTAATGATTATTTAATAAATAAAAGGTGTATCAGTTTGAACATCAAATATGTTGTCTTTGTAGCATATTCAACTGAATATGGGTTTAAAAAGATTTGCAAATCATTGTATTCTGTTTATATTTACATCTAACACAATTTCCCAATTCATATGGAAACAGGGTTTGTAGTTTAAACCCACTTCTCTTTAATTGCGACATGGCTTTGATGATAAAACCAACATAAGCTTGTATGATATTTTAAACTTTAAGATAGACTTAACTTGTATTCGATTAAGGGATCCGATCAGCGAGAGTCTGACTGCTTTTGTGTCCATGGAGCACACAAATTACTCCTGTACCTTTAAGCAATTACTCCTAATCTCAACTCCTTATATGGATAAATGTCACAAAAACAATCCCTTCCATTAAAACCTAAAGAGCTGTCAAAGGACCATTGTAGACCTGGGTGAGTTCAAACCCCGGTTGAGTCATACCAAAGACTATAAAAAATGGGACCCATTACCTCCCTGCTTGGCACTCAGCATCAAGACTTGGAATTGGGGGTTAAATAACAAAAAAGATTCCCAGGCGTGGCCACTGCTGCTGCTCACTGCTCCCCTCACCTCCCAGGGGGTGATCAAGGGTGATGGGTCAAATGCAGAGAATAATTTCACAATCATCCATCTATTTTCTACCGCTTATTCCCTTTGGTGCCTATCTCTGCAAAAATGGAGTGGAAGGCAGATCACACCCTGGACAAGTTGCCACCTCATCGAAGGCCGTGTGACAATCATTGCTACTTTAACAAGACTGGAACAGATAAGACCGTCGACAGAAATGGCAGAAACAGAAAATAACAGTCAGCCGCCCTTGTTCCAGATTTCACCTGGAGGGGTGAGGGTGCTTGTGAGTAAGCCCGGAACTCCAAGGGAGGAGCCGGTTGAGGAAGTCCAGAGAGCACAGTCACCAGGAAAAGTGTTAGCAACGCACTTTGTGTAAGGGATCGAGATCCACCTGCTCAAAGAGCAACATGCAATGGCCCGTCTGTTTGACAATCCACACCTGGATGACTCAGACGTGGCGTGAGAACAGAATCCAGCGCTTTGGCAACCAGGCTGACTCAACGTTTTTTTGGGAGCCATTGAAATGCTGGTTATTATCCCGACTGTCACACATGGAGGCGGAAACATTCTGCTTTGCAATATTTCTCAGGGCAAAATACCCTGAGATGTTTGCAACTACACAAAACATCTGACCTCTGGTTTTCTCCACCAAGTACCGTAGTTTTCGGACTATAAGGCGCACTTAAAAATCCTTTCATTTTCTCAAAACTCGACAGTGGGCCTTATAACCCGGAGCGCCTAATGTACGACATAGTTCTGGTTGTGCTTACTGACCTCGAAGCCCTTTTATTTGGTAAATGGTGTAATGATAAATGTGACCAGTAGATGGCAGTCATACATAAGAGATATGTGTAGACTACAATATAATGGTAGTAAATGTTCCATTTAGAATAGAGATGTTCGATAATAGCTTTTTTTCCCATATCCGATATTTCGATATTGTCCAACTCTTAATTACCGATTCCGATATCAACCGATACCGATATATACAGTCTAGGAATTAACACATATTATGCCTAATTTCGTTGTGATGCCCCGCTGGATGCATTAAACAATGCAACAAGGTTTTCCAAAATAAATCAACTCAAGTTATGGAAAAAAAAATGCCAACATAGCACTGCCATATTTATTATTGAAGTCACAAAGTGCATTATTTATTTTTAACATGCCTCAAAACAGCAGCTTGGAATTTTGGGACATGCTCTCCCTGCGAGAGCATGTCCATGGGGTTTGAGTTGGTGGGGTAGGGTGTATATTGTAGTGTCCCGGAAGAGTTAGTGCTGCAATGGTTTCTGTGTATTTGTTCTGTTGTGTTTATGTTGTGCTACGGTGCGGATGTTCTCCCGAAATGAGTTGGTTATTCTTGTTTGGTGTGGGTTCACAGTGTGGCGCATATTTGTAACGGTCTTAAAGTTGTTTATACGGCCACCCTCAGTGTGACCTGTATGGCTGTTGAAAAGCCGTAGATATTATGTGACTGGGCCGGCATGCAAAGGCAGTGCTTTTTAAGTTTATTGGCGCTCTGCACTTCTCCCTACGTCCGTGTACCACTCTGTAGAGCTGCGTTTTAAAAAGTCATAAATTTTACTTTTTGAAACCTATACCGATAATTTCCGATATCACATTTTAAAGCATTTATCGGCGGATAATATCGGCAGACTGATATTATCGGACATCTCTAATTGAGAATATAGAACTTTACACACGGCGCTAAAAAAATCTGTCAAAAATGTTTTTAGTACGACTTTGGTAAGCTATGAAGCCGCACCGCTTGATGGCTCGTCAGGTGCATTTAACATAGGAGTATTATTATGGTGTGTGTATAAGGTAAGACATATTTTATGAAATTTTGTTTCGCAATATTGTTCAAAGGCACCTTTTCTTACCTTCTGGTACCTGCTGATGTGTATTTGGGATCTGCATAAGTCCTGAAAATGTGCGCGTGTCCGCAATTGTAGTCCGTGGCAACACCGTAGCCATAAGCTTCTTCTTTTTCTCTGTCTTCTTATGTGCCATTCATCTTCCGCTGTTGCCATTTCTAATACAAAGTAGCGCAAAGTTCTTATATCTGTCAGTAGAAAGTGCTAAAAACTGCAGTGGGTTTACATAATTCACTCATGGAACTTTAGTTATTAGAAGGTTCCGATCGGACGTTTTTTTCCGCACACATTTCCGGCGTTGATGTTGCATTAGTTCTGCCACGGATGAGAAGATGCTGCTCCGTTATTGATTGAAGTAAAGTCTGACAGTCATTATAACAGTTACCTCCATCTTTTTACACTTCTTCCACTCCTGTCCTTGCACACACAAAATTCAGTGTATACAAATGAGTAAAAAAAAAATGTATACAATAATTCAGTAAAAAAGAATCAGTGTCTAAAAATTCACGGTAAAAAAAAAAATAATAATAATATATATATATATATATATATGTCTTGATTGGATTATCCAGAGAATAGTGCTCGATACCGTGGTAGAGCGCAATATGTAGGTGTGGGAAAAAAATCACAAGACTACTTCATCTCTACAGATCTGTTTCATGAGGGGTTCCCTCAATCATCAGGAGATTTTAATGGAAGCATTCACATACAATGGTTTGTATAGGGCACAGAGTGGGTGGGTACAAGCAGGCGTAGGGTGTGGTGATTGGCTCATGTGTTACTTAGGAGGTGTTTCCGTTTGTGGCGGCAAGTTGAAATGATTTCACTGCGCTTGTTGAGGGATGATAAATCTGGATGATATATAATAAACAGTTTCTCTTTTAAGCATAGGTTGCATCTTTTATTACCACTGTTGTAAGGTGAGCTGGATGCAAGAATTTGCCATGTCATTGAATATTCAACATTATTGTCTTTGAGGTTCCAAATGTGTTTGCTGAGTTCTGTAGAATTCCGCAAAGTCTGGTTTCTAAAGGAGGCGTTGTGATTATTCCATCTTGTTTTGAACGCTCCTTCGGTTAATCCTACGTACGTAGAAAACGAAACAACATCATCTGGTACAATCCGCCATTCAGCAAAGACGTCTCAACCAACATCGGCCGCAAGTTCCTCACTCTGATCGACAAACACTTCCCCAAAGGCAACACCCTAAGAAAAATATTCAACAAGAACAACATTAAATTGAGCTACAGCTGTATGAATACCATGCAACAAATCATATCAAACCACAACAAAGCAATTGCAAAAGGACTGCCTACCCCCAGACTAAACGACTCTGAAACCAATAATGAATGTAACTGTCGCAAGAAACCTGATTGCCCTCTCAACGGAAGGTGCTTACAGACATCAGTCGTTTACCAAGCAAAGGTAACACGCAAGGACATTAACACATCCGACACGTACGTAGGATTAACCGAAGGAGCGTTCAAAACAAGATGGAATAATCACAACGCCTCCTTTAGAAAACAGACTTTGCAGAATTCTACAGAACTCAGCAAACACATTTGGAACCTCAAAGACAATAATGTTGAATATTCAATAACATGGCAAATTCTTGCATCCAGCTCACCTTACAACAGTGGTAATAAAAGATGCAACCTATGCTTAAAAGAGAAACTGTTTATTATATATCATCCAGATCTATCATCCCTCAACAGGCGCAGTGAAATCATTTCAACATGCCGCCACAAACGGAAACACCTCCTAGGTAACACATGAGCCAATCACCACACCCTACGCCTGCTTGTACCCACCCACTCTGTGCCCTATACAAACCATTGTATGTGAATGCTTCCATTAAAATCTCCTGATGATTGAGGGAACCCCTCATGAAACAGATCTGTAGAGATGAAGTAGTCTTATGATTTTTTTCCCACACCTACATATATATATATATATATATATATATATATATATATATATATATATATACATATATACATATATATATATATATATATACATATATACATATATACATACATATATATGTATGTATATATATATATATATATATATATATGTATATATATATATATATATATATATATATATATATATATATATATATATATATATATATATATATATATATATATATATATATATATATATATATAAAAAGTGTGGGCACCCCTGGTATGGAGGAAAAGCGGACGTGACGACAGGTTGTAGAGAACGCTAAAGGCAGTGCCTTAAATGCACGCCCCCAATATAGTTGTCCAGGTGGAAATCGGTAGAAATTCGGGAGAATGGTTGCCCTGGCAGATTTTCGGGAGGGGCACTGAACTTCGGGAGTCTACCGGGAAAATTAGGAGGGTTGGGAAGTATGAGTATTAGCGGTGAATGCGGTGTTACAGCGCCACCGAGCTCTAATGCTAAATTGATATTGCCTCAAGGGCCAAATTAAATTACACGGCGGGCCAGATTTGGCCCGCGGGCCAGAGTTTGACACCCGTGGTCTAGATCAGGGGTGCCCACACTTTTTCTGCAGGCGAGCTACTTTTCAATTGACCAACTCGAGGGGATCTACCTCATTTATATATATCATTTATATTTATTTATTTATGAAAGAGACATTTTTGTAAACAAGTTAAATGTGTTTAATGATAATACAAGCATGTGTAACACATATAGATGTCTTTCTTTCACGAAGACAAGAATATAAGTTGGTGTATTACCTGATTCTGATGACTTGCATTGATTGGAATCAGACAGTAATGATGATAACGCCCACATTTTCAAATGGAGGAGAAAAAAAGTTATCCTTTCTGTACAATACCACATGAAAGTGGTTGGTTTTTGGCATCTAATTCATCCAGCTTCCATACACTTCACAAGAAAAACATTGGCGGCAAATTCCGTAGCTTGCTTGATTGACATTCACGGTACCCGAGGGTCTTGTGAGATGACGCTAGCTGCTGCCAGTTCATTATTATGAAAAAATGACAGCGAGGACGGCGAGAAACACTTTTTATTTCAACAGATTTCGCGCCGTCCCTTCCGTCAAAACTCTAAAGGCCGACTGCACATTTCCTATCTTCACAATAAAAGCCCTGCTTCATGCTGCCTGCGCAAACAAAATAAGAGTCTGGGAAAGCTGGCGTGCACAAGTGATGTGCACGCCAGCTTTCTGAGGGATCGCTTGTGCACGCCAGTTTTCCGAGACTCTGTATTTAGTTAGCGCAGGCAGCATGAAGCAGGGCTTTTATTGTGAAGATAGGAAATGTGCAGTCGGCCTTTAGAGTTTTGACGGAAGGTACGGCACGAGAGTCTGTTGAAATAAAAAGTGTTTCTCGCCTTCTTCTCGGTCATATTTTCATAATAATGATCTTGCAGCAGCCAGCGTCATCTCACAAGACCCTCCGGTACCGTGAATGTCATTAATGGGCACCCCTGGTCTAGATGGCTTGGTGTGGTCCTCGCTGGCGGCGTGCCCAAAAAGAACCCCAGTACCAGGCTGTGATATTCCGGAGTGACGCGGCTACATGTACTCATGGTTATTGTCTCCGTTGCCTCACAACCATCTTCCACGTTCCATTAGTCATTTCCCTCCTCTGTCCTCTACTGGACTACCGGAGTTCTGGTAGGAAAGCCCGGGGATGTGTTGCCGTCGTTGCTACGCTGGGGCCGCTCGGCCCCGTTCTTAGAAGGCCACGGCCATGGGAAGGCAAATATTCATTCAGACTCACTCCCTTCCTGTCTTTGTCCCGCTCGCATGCGACACCACCTCCGCTCCGCCACTCCATAGAAGCCAAAGTGATTATTCTCAGAAGCTCCAAATGGTCGATTGACAGCAAGGAAACTGCTAATATTGTTGGGAGTATTTTGTGCATTTTTCAGCCTGGCCAGAATCCTCAGGAACACTCGTAAAGGATTATCATGTTAGCTTAGCTTTGTTTCAGGCCGATGTGATGGCCTGAACTGATCATGTGAACAAAAATAGTCCAGGGCTTTGAAAGAATGTGCCGCTGTTTTGACAGCCACACATGTTTTGTCAAGACACGTGGAAACGTGGCACGGCTTCTTCTGAAGACATTTCCATTGCATATGAGCAGCACTGGCAACATGTTTTCCTTCTTGGACCTGCACTACTGACCACTAAAAACCTCTGGCCCACGTTCAGGGGCAACATTCAGAAAGAGGTGTGCGTCCCTCCCTTTAAGGAGGGTGTGTTTTTTTCCAAACTTCAAAATTGTACACTTCTTTTCACTTTGCAAAATTTAGCCATGACTAAAAGATAGGAGTTTTTGGACGATGGGCTTTAGTTGTGATCTGGATCCGTCACAGTGGATATTAAAGACGGCCAAAAATCCAAACATTAGCTTTTATTCTGAAATACTGAAAGGGTCCGCGACCCCCAGGGCTTTGCTGAGGTACAGCAGGGGGGTTGTAACACTGTTGGTTACTTATATATATATGCAACTCAGTATTTTTGGGTATAAACTCAACTCGTCGTGTTTGGAGGAAGAAGAATACTGAGTTGCATCCCAAGAACACCAGACCTACTGTGAAGCATGGGGGTGGAAACATCATGCTTCGGGGCTGTTTTTCTGCTAAGGGGACAGGACGATTAAACCGTGTTAAGGAAAGAAAGAATGGGGCCATGTATCGTGAGATTTTGAGAAAAAACCTCCGTCCATCAGTGAGAGCTTTGACTGGTTGACCAAATACTTATTTTCCACCATAATTTACAAATAAATTCTTTAAAATTCCTACAATGTGAATTCCTGGATTTTTTTTTACATTCTGTCTCTTACAGTTGAAGTGTACCTATGATGAACATTACAGACCTCTGTCATCATTTTAAGTGGGAGAACAGCTTGCACAATCGGTGGCTGATGAAATACATTTTTGCCCCACTGTATATATATACATATATGTATATACATACATATATATATATATATATATGAATATATACACAAATATATATATATATATATATATATATATATATATATATATATATATATATATATATACATACATACATATACATATTTACCTATGAACCCACTCCAGGAAACCAACCAAAAAAGAGCAGAAAACGAAACAACATCATCTGGTACAATCCGCCATTCAGCAAAAACGTCTCAACCAACATCGGCCACAAGTTCCTCACTCTGATCGACAAACACTTCCCCAAAGGCAACACCCTAAGAAAAATATTCAACAAGAACAACATTAAATTGAGCTACAGCTGTATGAATAACATACAACAAATCATTTCAAACCACAACAAAGCAATTGCAAAAGGACTGCCTACCCCCAGACTAAATGACTCTGAAACCAATAAGAAATGTAACTGTCGCAAGAAACCTGATTGCCCTCTCAACAGAGGGTGCTTACAGACATCAGTCGTTTACCAAGCCAAGGTAACACGCAAGGACATTAACACATTCGACACGTACGTAGGATTAACCGAAGGAGCGTTCAAAACAAGATGGAATAATCACAACGCCTCCTTTAGAAACCAGACTTTGCGGAATTCTACAGAACTCAGCAAACACATTTGGAACCTCAAAGACAATAATGTTGAATATTCAATAACATGGCAAATTCTTGCATCCAGCATACCTTACAACAGTGGTAATAAAAGATGCAACCTATGCTTAAAAGAGAAACTGTTTATTATATATCATCCAGATCTATCATCCCTCAACAAGCGCAGTGAAATCACTTCAACATGCCGCCACAGACGGAAACACCTCCTAGGTAACACATGAGCCAATCACCACGCCCCTACGCCTGCCTGTACCCACCCACTCTATGCCCTATATAAACCATTGTATGTGAATACTTCCATTAAAATCTCCTGATGATTGAGGGAACCCCTCATGAAACAGTTCTGTAGAGACGAAGTAGTCTTGTGATTTTTCCCACACCTATATATATATTTATATATATATATATTAGAGATGCGCGGTTTGCGGTCACAACCGCAGAGTCCGCGGATAAACCGCGGGTCGGGCGGGTGACATGACGTAAAAATAGATTTTAAATAGATTCGGGCGGGTGGCGGTTGAACCAATTCGGAAATATATATTGCAACAATCCCAGGAATGTAGGCTCATAAAACTTCTTCGTTTGTCTTGTCTTTATTGCACAAGATGTAATCCAACCACACAACAGCTCTCATGTCTCTAACGCTTTTCCAGGGACAACTGGAACTCTCACTTCCTGTCGATAACGTCACTTCCCTATCTCTCCCGGAAGTCCCGCCCCCCAGCCAAAGTCATTGGCTAACACCCCGTAGCCAGCCGCTACATTATACATAGTTAAATGTTCTGTTGAAGAGGTTCATTTAGCCTACTGACGTGTATTTATAAATGGTTAATTTATACAGGCTAGTAGGTAAAGTGTTGTACCTGACATATATATACATATATACATATATATATATATATATATATATATATACACATACATACATATATATATATATATACACATACATATATACACATACATACATATATATATACACATACATATATACATATACATACATATATATATATACACACACATGCATACATACATATATATATACACATACATACATATACACATACATACATATATATATATACACATACATATATATATATATATATATACATATATATATATATACACATACATACATATATACATATATATACACATACATACATATATACATATATATACACATACATACATATATATATATATATATATATATATATACACATACATACATATATACATATATATACACATACATACATATATACATATATATATATATATATATACATACATACATATGTGTATATATATATATATATATATATATATATATATATATATATATATATATATATATATGTATACAATCCATACATCACGTCACAGACAACGTGACGCTAACATCACCTGACACCTCTGATGAAGGCTGCAGAAGCAAGGTAGCCCAAACTTCTCAAGTACAACACTTTACCTTACTAGCCTATAGAAATCAACCATTTATAAATAGTTAAATGTTACCCACATACGAAAAATGAGCAGCACTCTTTGAAACACTATGTGGGCATACTTTTATTTTGAAGTGTCTAGTTTGGTCTGTCGACGGATGTAAGGAAGCTACTTCCGGGTATGGCCAACGAGGTATTTGTCATTTGTTGGTATTTTACTTGGTAAAATGTTTGATCCACATGCTGTGCATGTTATTATTTTTACGTTTGTAACGTGCTTTATTTATTACAGTTTTCACGGTGAATTTGAAGGGAAACGAAGCCTTCAAATAAATCAGTTCAAGAAAGCCATTGTGTTTGTGCTATTTGGAGGGAGTTACACTTTCTAACCTCACTAATGCCTTGCATTGTCTATATTAGATAAATAACAACGGGCGGGTGTGGGTTTGATGAAATGTTGGTTCGGGTGGTTGGCGGGTAGATGACGACTTTAGTGATGCGGTTGCGGATTATATAATTGCCTATCCGCGCATCTCTAATATGTATAAATATATATATATATATATATAAATATATATATATACGTGCAACGTTCTCATCCGGAAGGTTTTTATTTTGTCTTTAGAATGTGACACTTTGGACTGGTATTGTGCCTTAAAGGGGAACATTATCACAATTTCAAAAGGGTTAAAAACAATAAAAATCAGTTCCCAGTGGCTTGTTGTATTTTTTGAATTTTTTTTCCAAATTTTACCGGTCTCGGAATATCCCTAAATAAAGCTTTAAAGTGCCTTATTTTCCCTATCTTCGAAACCACTATCCATTTTCCTGTGACGTCATGCAGTGCTGCCAATGTAAACAAACAATGGGAATCAACAGCAAGATATAGCGACATTAGCTCGGATTTCAGCGATTCAACAGATTACGCATGTATTGAAACAGATGGTTGGAGTATGAAAGTATTGAAGAAGAAACTGAAGCTATTGAGGCTATTCATAGCCATAGCATGGCCGAATAGCTGCGTTAGAATCGCCGGTGAAATGTGCGGACCAAACGATCAGGACTTTTGCATCTTGTGACACTTGAGCAACATAAATCCGTCGATTGGTAAGTGTTTGTTTTGCATTAAATCTGGGTGGAAGGAAACGTAATATAGTTGCAAATGCATCTGCAGGTTATCCATACATCTCTGTGCCATATCTGCTTTAGCACCGCCGGTAAATACCATGTTAGCATCGATTAGCGTAACATGGATTAGCTGGCAGTCAACATCAACAAAACTCACCTTTGTGATTTCGTTGACTTTATTGTTGCAAATGCATCTGCAGGTTATCAATACATCTCTGTGCCATGTCTGCTTTAGCACCGCCGGTAAATAGCATGTTAACGTCGATTAGCGTAGCATGTTAGCATCGATTAGCTGGCAGTCACGCCGCAACCAAATATGTCTGATTAGCACATAAGTCAACATCAACAAAACTCACCTTTGTGATTTCGTTGACTTTATCATTGCAAATGCATCTGCAGGTTATCCATACATCTCTGTGCCATGTCTGCCTTAGCATCGCCGGTAAAATGTGGAGACACTCCCTTTACATTCAATGGGGGTCTGGCGGCAGACACTTTCGCATCTTGGGGCCAGTGGTGCAACTTGAATCCCTCCCTTTTAGTGTTGTTACACCCTCCGACAACACACCGACGAGGCATGATGTCTCTAAGGTTCCAAAAAATGGTCGAAAAAACGGAAAATAACAGAGCTGAGACCCGGTGTTTGTAATGTGCTGAAAATGAAAATTACGTTCTGACGTCATCGCCCCCAGACCGATAAACAGAAAGGCGTTTAATTCGCCAAAATTCACCCGATTAGAGTTCGGAAATCGGTTAAAAAAATATATGGTCTTTTTTGTACAACATTAAGGTATATTTTGACGCTTACATAGGTCTGCTGATAATGTTCCCCTTTAAGGTAATCTACTTTGTTACTTTGGCTAGCATGACAGCCTGCACAGAAATGTTACTTGTACTTGCAATTCTCTTTTTCCCCAGCCAAAAATGCAAATAAAACGGATTATGTAAGGGAAAAAAAAAACAACAACAACGCAGGATGCTCGTCGTGTGTTGCCAACAGCTGCTGGGGGACCACAGATGAGACTTTTTAAAGACCGGGGCGGCCCCTCTTTAAATCACATGGGCACGATGCACTGCCGCGACTGGCCAGCTGCCAGAGCGGGCGTCACGTGAGGTCCAGGAGGCGTCAGCTGGCGTGGTGAGTCAATGCGTCTAGACCTTCCAGCAGTGGATCTGTCACAGCCACTCTGGCCTTAAATCAAGCCGGGTGGCAGACGGCCATGATGGGAGCTTCATGACAGCACAAACTCCTCCATTGACTTTGTTTTTTTCCTCATTAGGCCACATCTAATTGTCACTTCATTGGCAGGAAATCACGGGGTTATTATTTATTTAGATCAAATCATGTGTTGTCGTGCTACTGTTTTTTTTTATTATTTAAGTCATAAAATATCTCTCTTGCCAGTTAAGATTAGTCATTGTCTATTTTTAAAAAATAACCCCCTGTTTTGTTTGTAATCAGGCCAGGCGGGTATTTTTTATTCAAATCTAAGAATACTATGGGGGGGAAAAAAAGAGCTAAGAGGTACATTATTGACTTTAATAACACAAGCTGCCATGCAAGCTCATTTTCTCCTTTAAAGTAGTCCATCCATCCATTTTCTACCGCTTATTCCCTGGCGCCTATCTCAGCTACAATCGGGCGGAAGGCAGGGTACACCCTGGACAAGTCGCCACCTCATCGCAGGGCCAACACAGATAGACAGACAACATTCACACTCACATTCACACACTAGGGCCAATTCAGTGTTGCCAATCAACCTATCCCCAGGTGCATGTCTTTGGAGGTGGGAGGAAGCCGGAGTACCCGGAGGGAACTCATTGCTTAAAATAATAATGAATCAAAATCAGTGTTGTTGTAAATGACTGACCTATTTATTAAAACAACTTGCACTGAGCCTGGTCTATAAAATCCGCTACACCTCCTTGATACCGAAGTACATGTCAAATTACTTCCTTAACGTAAATGACCGCCATAACCACAACACCAGGGGGAGCTCCACAAACCACGTTAAACCCAGATTTCGATCTAACAAAGGTCTTAACTCATTCTCTTTCTATGCCACATCAATGTGGAATGCACTCCCAACAGGTATAAAAGTAAGTGCATCTCTATATTCCTTCAAAACCGCTCTAAAAACAACACCTGCAGGCAACTTCAACACTTTACTAATACCCTCCTCCATTCACATCCCATCTCCCTGGATTATAAACAACTCAAATGTACTTCTAATGTATATACTTGTTCTTATGCTATCTGAACTCACTATGTTCTCTGCTGGCTGTACATATCCTACTAAATAAGACCTACACTGTTTCAATGTCCACATTTCTATGTTGATGCACTTGTTAAAGACCGAAGTACTGATATCAACCAAAGCTCCTCATCCCACCCCCCGGATTGTAAATAATGTAAATAATCCAATGTACATACTATGATGATTAACTTGTGTGATGACTGTATTATGTTGATAGTATATATTTGTACCATGAATTGATTAACGTGGACCGCGACTTAAACAAGTTGAAAAACTTCTCGGGGTGTTACCATTTAGTGGTCAATTGTACGGAATATGTACTGAACTGTGCAATCTACTAATAAAAGTATCAATCAATCAATCAATCCGGTTACTTCACATTAGTGTTGTCTAGGGGTGTAACGGTACGTGTATTTGTATTGAACCGTTTCGGTACGGGGGTTTCGGTTCGGTGCGGAGGTGTACCGAACGAGTTTCCACAGGGACATATTAAGTAGCGTACCGCACATTGTGTAAAGCAGGGGTGCCCATTACGTCGATCGCGAGCTACCAGTCGACCGCGGTCCTCAGTCGATCTCCAGCCAGGTTTTAAAAAAAAATAGACCTAAAAATGAGTGATCATCAATCTTCACCAAGACGTCACTTAAATGACATTCACGGTACCGGAGGGTTTTGTGAGATGACGCTGGCTGCTGCAAGATCATTATTATTAACTGGTAGCTCGCGATCGACGTAATGGGCACCCCTGCTTTACATGGACTGGCACCTCAATATGTCTCGGACCTCATCCAAATTTACACTCCTGCGTGCGCTCTGAGGTCCGAGAGCCAGTTCCAGCTCGTGGTGCCCAAGACCAGACTTAAGACCAGGGGAGACAGGGCCTTCTCTGTCTGGAACACTCTGCCGCTCCATGTTCAAACTGCTTCCATAGTGGAGTGTTTTAAGTCCCGTCTTAAGACCCACTTTTATTCCATCCATCCATTTCCTACCGCTTATTCCCTTTCGGGGTCGTGGGGGGCGCTGGCGCCTATCTCAGCTACAATCGGGCGGAAGGCGGGGTACACCCTGGACAAGTCGCCACCTCATTTATTCTTTGGCTTTTAACACTACGTGAGTTGTGTGGTCCTCTGTTCTCTGTTGTCACTTGTGTTTTTTATACACTTTGATTTCTATTTTACTGTTTTAATTGATTTTACCCTTTAAAATAGTTTTTAACTATTTAGACCAGTTGATCTGCCGCTTCTTTTCTTTCTCCTATGTCCCCCCTCTCCCTTGTGGAGGGGGTCCGGTCCGATGACCATGGATGAAGTACTGGCTGTCCAGAGTCGAGACCCAGGATCGACCGCTCGCCTGTATCGGTTGGGGACATCTCTACGCTGCTGATCCGCCTCCGCTTGAGATGGTTTCCTGTGGACGGGACTCTCGCTGCTGTCTCGGATCCGCTTTGAACTGAACTCTCCCGGCTGTGTTGGAGCCACTATGGATTGAACTTTCACAGTATCATGTTAGACCCGCTCGACATCCATTGCTTTCGGTCCCCTAGAGGGGGGGGGGTTGCCCACATCTGAGGTCCTCTCCAAGGTTTCTCATAGTCAGCATTGCCACTGGCGTCCCACTGGATGTGAGTTTTCCTTGCCCTTTTGTGGGTTCTTCCGAGGATTTCGTAGTCGTAATGATTTGTGCAGTCCTTTGAGACATTTGTGATTTGGGGCTATATAAATAAACATTGATTGATTGATTAATCATATTTGTTTTTATATTGTTTTTATATTTATTTATTTTTTGTTTTCATTCAGTCATTGGTGGAGCATTATGAGGTGGCGACTTGTCCAGGGTGTACCCTGCCTTCCGCCCGATTGTAGCTGAGATAGGCGCCAGCGCCCCCGTGACCCCAAAAGGGAATAAGCGGTAGAAAATGGATGGATGGATATATATTGGCAACACTAAAAAATTGGCCCCAGTGTGTGAATGTGAGTGTGAATGTTGTCTGTCTATCTGTGTTGGCCCTGCGATGAGGTGGCGACTTGTCCAGGGTGTACCCTGCCTTCCGCCCGATTGTAGCTGGGATAGGCGCCAGCGCCCCCCGCGACCCCGAAAGGGAATAAGCGGTAGAAATGGATGGATGGATATATATATATATATATGTATATATATATATTTTTTTTTTTACAATTGTTTTTAACATGGCTGTGCAGCACTTTGGAAACGTTATTGTTGTTTAAATGTGTTATATAAATAAAGTGGATTGGATTGGATTAAAAAAAAAACACGCCGATGGCCGCCGAACGTCCCCGTGAGAGCTTTACAGACGTGACGTGTTATGATAGAATAACAAATATGTTGTATAAAAGAGGGCAAATGTATAATTGTTAGATATTCAAATGGAAGTTCGGCTTACCTCTCCGGTTCATGGGCCGAACACGAACCGCCACCTTGACGTTGGAGTCGTCCAGGCTGGGCTCCCCCATGATGACTCCCGATCAGCTCCTCGTCTTTAAAATCATCCACAAAAAGGAATAAATAAATACTAGGAATATTTTAAAAAAACAGACTTTTTAGTCTCGCCCAGTTTGGCTCCATAAACCAGGCATGTCTAGCGTGGAAAAAAAAAACCCTTTACGGTTTTTTATCCTCTTCCGCTTATATTCCACGCGCATATAAATCCACGGAGGTTGACCATAAAAAGGAAAAAACGTGACAAGTTTTGACTTCCAGGGAGGTGAGATGTGAACAAAACAAACATGCTAAGCAGCTAATTTGCCGGACGAGCTGCTGGAATGCGGTCATTGTCGCTCACTTCCTAACGGTTGCCACCGCATAACATCTCCGGGCGGGAGACGCGTTTGGCTCGACGTGCCGTGCCGACGTCATCCCGGAGGTGGCCGCCGGTAAACGACACGTAACGGCGGCGGAAAAAAGAGAGGAGGGGGCGGAAAAACGCCCAGTGATGGTCCGCAGCCTTGCCAATAATGTCTGTGCACGCTTGTGTCTCCTCCGGCTAGGCCAACTTCCGCTGTAACACTTCCGGCTTTCACAATAAAAGCAACTGTTACATAGACCAGTGGTCTCCAACCACTGTTTTTGTTTTGTTTTTTAATAAAAAAATTGTTCTGCGGGTACCGGGCCGTGGCTCGATTGGTACCGGGCCGCAGAAATTTTTTTTTATTAAAAAAAATAAATAAATAAATACAATATTTTTTGTATTAAATCAACATAAAAAACACAATATGCACTTACACATAGTGCACCAACCACAAAAAGATCCCTTTTTCATGACAAAAACGTCCCTTTTTCATGAGAAAGAAGGAGAAAAAAAAAAAGGAAAAAAAAGGACACCCCCCCGGCCGCAGGACATTTTTTTATTTAAAAAAAATATATATATATATTTTTTTTTATTAAATCAACATAAAAAAACACAATATACACTTACACATAGTACACCAACCACAAAAATATCCCTTTTTCATGACAAAGAAGAAGAAAAAAAAAAAAGAAAAAAAAAAGGACACCCCCCCGGCCCGCAGGACATTTTTTTATTTAAAAAAAATATATATATATATATATATATTTTTTATTAAATCAACATAAAAAACACAATATACACCTACACATAGTGCACCAACCACAAAAAGATCCCTTTTTCATGACAAAAACGTCCCTTTTTCATGACAAAGAAGGAGGAAAAAAAAAAAGAAAAAAAAAGGACACCCACCCCCTCCCCGGGCCGCAGGACATTTTTTTTATTAAAAAAATGTTTTTTTATTTTTTATTAAATCAACATAAAAAAACTCAATATACACTTACACATAGTGCACCAACCACAAAAGATCCCTTTTTCATGACAAAAACGTCCTTTTTCATGACAAAGAAGGAGAAAAAAAAAAGGAAAAAAAAGGACCCCCCCCCCCCCGGGCCGCAGGACATTTTTTTTTATTAAAAAAAATATATTTTTAATTTTTTATTAAATCAACATAAAAAACACAATATACACTTACAAATAGTGCACCAACCACAAAAGATCCATTTTTTCATGACAAAAACGTCCCTTTTTCATGACAAAGAAGAAGAAAAAAAAAGGGACCAAAACAAGTGTCTGTTTTCTCAGTACCTGCATTATGATTCCCCTATCAAATGAATAAATAAGAATTATTTTCAAAAAAAGAAGTGAATTGTTATTTAAATACTAAAATAATAATAATGATTAAAAAAAACAGTAAAAAGCATTGACACTTCCGGCTTTCACAATAAAAGCAACTGTTACATTGCTAAATTAAAGAAATTATAGGATGAATGTGACATTATTGTCAATGAACCTTTCCACTTACCACAACTATTTTTTCTTTGTTGTTGTTGTTGTTGTTGTTTTTATTCAGTGATACTTCGTTGTATGTTTGTGATTTTTATTTTTGTGGTTACTTTTTTCCCCCTTTTAATCACTTATTGTGATTCTCTATCTACTTGTGGTGAAAAGGAAGGCAGTACATTGCTACTCACTGTGACTGAAATGTAGGACGGTGGTGAAATTATTTTACTTTTATTATTTTTCTGTAATTTTCTTATTTATTTTTTAATTGTTTTTTGTATTTTTGGACCCAAAAAAGTCTCTTTTTTCTCAGTACCTGTATTATAATTTCCCTATCAAAAGAAAAAATAAATACTATTTAAAAAAAAAGAAGTGAGTGGTAATAAAAAATTAAAAAATATAAAAAAATTGTAAAAAGCAACTGTCAAGCGCATGAAAAAGACTTGCTATATTCCAACTTCCGCATTAACACTTCCGGCTTTCACAATAAAAGCAACTGTCAAACGCACGCAAAAGAAGAGCTAATTCGAATGTTTCGCTAAGCAAGTTTCACATTCATGTAAAATAAAAAAAAATGGGCTGGGTTTGCTGTGCAGTTGTTGTTGTTTTTACTTACTTAGCTGTTTTCTGTCAGCGGGCGTGTCAATAATCCACGGGTGACATCATTGCCGGTAACGACAAGTCATACTCCGTTAGACAAAAGCCTTTGCCGGAAGCAGCACGAAGTAAAACAATAGTTTTAGTTTAAAAAACAATAAAATGATCTTGCTAACGGATCATGTGAACAGCCGGGCTCCGCCAGTGTCAAGTCACGTGATACTTCCGCCGTCATATTAATAAAAACGTGACACTTCCGGCTGATGTGACTTTCACAGTAAAACAAGTCATGGAATTCCACGCTAGTGTATTCCCAAAAAGTCTCAAGATAATAGTGACAAACATTGAAACATTTGTCTGATATTTGTTGCTGCGATAACAACATACGAAATATATATATATTTATATTTATACATATCGGTGTATTTACACGGTGGTTCCGATGTTAAATGTGGTAAAATTTTGGAGAAGCAGGAAACACAAATCATTGTTGGAATGTTTTCATTTAAAACAATGACAAGCCTATTATGGTATTAAAAGTGTGTATTTACTGACATCTATTGGTCACATACAGAACTGCAAGTACAATATGATGGACTCGAATAAGAACAGAATAAAACAGGATACAAAAAAATGAGTTTCATAGGAAAAAAGCAGCACACAAAAACAACAATCAGTACAAAAAATATAAACCTTATTTATTTCATAACATGTTATAAACATGATAATTAGTGGAAATATACTAAGTATCTGTACACAACTAATGGATATTATTAATGGAATATATATATATATATATATATATATATATATATATATATATATATATATATATATGTTTTCATAATTTTGAGGAGATAATTTATATATATTATTTATAATTTATATATATGTATATATATATATTTATATATATATATGAATGTTATGAATGAATAGTTGATATACAAATATATATATATATATATATATTTATATTTACATATATAACATATACATGTGTTATGTATGTTATATATATACATACATATTTATAAAACATATGTATGTTTTATATATATACATATATATATTTGTATATTGACTATTCATTCATAACATGCATATATATATATATATATATATATATATATATATATATATATGCATTTGTATATCAAAACTTCATTTATAACATGTGTAGACGTAGTATATGTATATATATACATTTGTATATCAACAATTCATTCATACATTGTGTAGACGTATTATTTGTATATATATTTATGTGTATATATATGTATATATATATACACATATATACACATATATATATATACATACATATATATATACATATATATATACACATACAAAATTAAACTAATACATTATTTTCTCAAAATTATGAAAACATGAACATTTTTTCAAGTATTTACAAATGATTAAAAATAAAAATAATAATCATCAAATGTATTTTACAGATTTGTAATGAATCAATTAATAATGAATTAATAAGTGATGAAATAATAAAAGGTTATTATAATAATCAGTGATTGACAGGCAATGATAAAGTACAACATATTTCTACACTATATATATATATATGTGTGTGTGTGTGTGTGTGTATATATATATATATATACATTTGTATATCAACAATTCAATCATACATTGTGTAGACGTATTATTTGTATATATATATATTTATGTGTATATATATGTATGTATATATATATATATATATATCCATCCATCCATTTTCTACCGCTTATTCCCTTTTGGGGTCGCGGGGGGCGCTGGCGCCTATCTCAGCTACAATCGGGCGGAAGGCGGGGTACACCCTGGACAAGTCACCATCTCATCACAGGGCCAACACAGATAGACAGACAACATTCACACTCACATTCACACACTAGGGACCATTTAGTGTTGCCAATCAACCTATCCCCAGGTGCATGTCTTTGGAAGTGGGAGGAAGCCGGAGTACCCGGAGGGAACCCACGCATTCACGGGGAGAACATGCAAACTCCACACAGAAAGATCCCGAGCCTGGATTTGAACCCAGGACTGCAGGACCTTCGTATTGTGAGGCAGACGCACTAACCCCATATATATATATATATATATATATATATATATATATATATATATATATATATATATATATATATATATATATATATATATATATATATATATATATATATATATTAATTCATTATTAATTGACTCATTACAAATCTGTAAAATACATTTAATGACTATTATTTGTATTTTTAATCATTTGCAAATACTTAAAAACATTTTCATGTTTTAATAATTTTGAGAAAATAATTCATTAGTTTAATTATGTATGTGTGTGTGTATATATATATATATATATATATATGTATATATATATATATATCACAAAAAACATATTTTTGTAATATTTGCAAATGATCAACAATACAAATAACAATAATACAAATATTTATATGTTTATAAAAAATACATTTCTGATAAAGCAATGATAGATTAAATATTATTAAATGTTCAAACAAATAATTCAGGATTGGGTGGCAATGATCCAAGTGTATATTTACAGTGCACCTGAAAAAATATTCACTTTGTCCACATTTTGTTACGTTAACTCCTTATTCCAAAATTAAACAAATACATTTTTCCCTCCAAAAATATGAAAACATGAAAAATATATTTAAAAAAAAATGCACATTTTTAAAAAATACAAATAATGACAATAAAAAATATTTAAAGCTTCACAATAAAACACAACTGTCGATTAATTAATTAATAAATGTTATAATTAATAAACTATTATTTTAATAATGACTGATTTACTGACAATGATAAAGTGCATTCTGAAAAATACTCACTTTGTAAACATGTTATTGCTTCAATGCCTTATTCCAAAATTAAATTAATATTTTCCCCCCTCAAAATTATGACAACATTAAAAATATTTTGTAAATATTTGCTAATTATTCACAATAATCAACATTTTTATACGACATAGATAAGACCGTCATTTAATAAAAACAACATGACATAAATCATAGATTATCCCGACAATAATGTGCATAAGAGTCATTGTAGGAGCTGGACCGAGTGAGGGGGAAGAGGGAAGTCCGGGCTTCCCTGCTTAGGCTGCTGCCCCCGCGACCCGACCTCAGATAAGCTAAACAAGATGGATGAATGACTTATATTTAAATTAAATAATGTTGTTGCTGTACTTCCCGAATGCACTAAAATATGCTCAATATGAGTCAAGCGCCAGTAGATGTCGCTGTTGTCCAGGAGCAAACATCCTCTTCTAATAGCCTCATTTTACCACGTTTAAAATAATCCATCCATTTTTTTTACCGCTTGGAGCCTATCCCAGCTGTCTTTGGGGTGGAAGGCGGGGTACACCCTGGACAAGTCGCCCCCTCATCGCAGATAAACAGACAAAATAATGTTTATGAATATTGTAGAATTTGTGAACGACATTGCGTCAACCACAAAAATTAGTATGAAAACAGACCTGAATAGACCCGCTCATCGGCAGTGAGCCTTATAAGCCAACGCGCCCTATGCTCCGGAAAATACCGTAATCGAGTGCTGAAATTGTCTTATTTAGTGCGACTCTTTCGGGGCCTGTTTGTGGTGGTGGGTTCCCGTTCCTTTTTTCAAAGGCCGGGTCGATCGTCTTTGGCTTGTGGGCTGCTTTTGTGTGCATGTTGTCGTTTCTTCTCCATGACGACGGTGAGTCCATAACGCCCTAAATGGCCGACTGAATGCTTATTTGTGTGAGTTTGATATATAATGAATTGGTACACTGACTCATTTGGCAATTTTATCGGTCTGGTGCCACAGGGATGAGTTTATCGGCGGTGTGTGAACCCCAAAAAAATCATAGATAAAGTGCAGTGTTCACAGCATGAAAAAAGTAGCGGATTATAGACTGGAAATACAGGTACGTTTTTTTTTGGGCTGGTTTTGTGTGAATTCTGTCGTTTCTTCTCCATGACGACGGTGAGTCCATAACGCCCTAAATGGCCGACTGAATGCTTATTTGTGTGAGTTTGATATATAATGAATTGGCACACTGACTCATTTGGCAATTTTATCGGTCTGGTGCGACAGGGATGAGTTTATCGGCGGTGTGTGAACCCCGAAAAATCATATATAAAGTGCAGTGTTCACAGCATGAAAAAAGTAAGGGATTATAGACTGGAAATACAGGTACGTTTTTTTTGGGCTGGTTTTGTGTGCATGTTGTCGTTTCTTCTCCATGACGACGGTGAGTCCATAACGCCCTAAATGGCTGACTGAATGCTTATTTTGTGTGAGTTTGATATATAATGAATTGGTACAGTGACTCATTTGGCAATTTTTTCGGTCTGGTGCTACAGGGATGAGTTTATCGGTGGTGTGTGAACCCCAAAAAAATCATAGATAAAGTGCAGTGTTCACAGCATGAAAAAAGTAGCGGATTATAGACTGGAAATACAGGTACGTTTTTTTTTGGGCTGGTTTTGTGTGAATTCTGTCGTTTCTTCTCCATGACGACGGTGAGTCCATAACGCCCTAAATGGCTGACTGAATGCTTATTTGTGTGAGTTTGATATATAATGAATTGGCACACTCACTCATTCGGCAATTTTATCGGTCTGGTGTGACAGGGATGAGTTTATCGGCGGTGTGTGAACCCTGGAAAATCATAGATAAAGTGTAGTGTTCACATAATGAAAAAGTAGGGGATTATAGACTGGAAATACAGGTATGTTTTTTTTTGGGGCTGCTTTTGTGTGCACGTTGTCGTTTCTTCTCCATGACGACGGTGAGTCCATAACGCCCTAAATGGCTGACTGAATGCTTATTTGTGTGAGTTTGATATATAATGAATTGGCACACTCACTCATTTGGCAATTTCATCGGTCTGGTGCGACAGGGATGAGTTTATCGGCGGTGTGTGAACCCCTGAAAAATCATACATAAAGTGCAGTGTTCACAGCATGAAAAAAGTAGGGGATTATAGACTGGAAATACAGGTATGTTTATTTTTGGGCTGCTTTTGTGTGAATTTTGTCGTTTCTTCTCCATGACGACGGTGAGTCCATAACGCCCTAAATGGCTGACTGAATGCTTATTTGTGTGAGTTTGATATATAATGAATTGGCACACTGACTCGTTTGGCAATTTTATCGGTCTGGTGCGACAGGGATGAGTTTATCGGAGGTGTGTGAACCCCGAAAAATCATACATAAAGTGCAGTGTTCACAGCATGAAAAAAGTAGGGGATTATAGACTGGAAATACAGGTATGGTTTTTTTTTGGGCTGTTTTTGTGTGAATTTTGTCGTTTCTTCTCCATGACGACGGTGAGTCCATAACGCCCTAAATGGCTGACTGAATGCTTATTTGTGTGAGTTTGATATATAATGAATTGGCACACTGACTCATTTGGCAATTTTATCGGTCTGGTGCGACAGGGATGAGTTTATCGGCGGTGTGTGAACCCTGAAAAATCTTACATAAAGTGCAGTGTTCACAGCATGAAAAAAGTAGGGGATTATAGACTGGAAATACAGGTATGTTTTTTTTCTGGGCTGCTTTTGTGTGAATTTTGTCGTTTCTTCTCCATGACGACGGTGAGTCCATAACGCCCTAAATGGCCGACTGAATGCTTATTTTTGTGAGTTTGATATATAACGAATTGGTGCAGTGACTCATTTGGCAATTTCATCGGTCTGGTGCCACAGGGATGAGTTTATCGGCGGTGTGTGAACCTTGAAAAATCATACATAAAGTGCAGTGTTCACAGCATGAAAAAAGTAGGGGATTATAGACTGGAAATACAGGTACGTTTTTTTGGGGGGCTGGTTTTGTGTGCATGTTGTCGTTTCTTCTCCATGACGACGGTGAGTCCATAACGCCCTAAATGGCCGAATGAATGCTTATTTGTGTGAGTTTGATATATAATGAATTGGTACACTGACTCATTTGGCAATTTCATCGGTCTGGTGCGACAGGGATGAGTTTATCGGCGGTGTGTGAACCCTGAAAAATCCTACATAAAGTGCAGTGTTCACAGCATGAAAAAAGTAGGCGATTATAGACTGGAAATACAGGTACGTTTTTTTTTGGGCTGCTTTTGTGTGAATGTTGTCGTTTCTTCTCCATGACGACGGTGAGTCCATAACGCCCTAAATGGCTGACTGAATGCTTATTTGTGTGAGTTTGATATATAATGAATTGGTACAATGACTCATTTGGCAATTTCATCGGTCTGGTGCGACAGGGATGAGTTTATCGGCGGTGTGTGAACCCCGAAAAATCATACATAAAGTGCAGTGTTCACAGCATGAAAAAAGTAGTGGATTATAGACTGGAAATACAGGTATGGTTTTTTTGGGGGGCTGTTTTTGTGTGAATGTTGTCGTTTCTTCTCCATGACGACGGTGAGTCCATAACGCCCTAAATGGCTGACTGAATGCTTATTTGTGTGAGTTTGATATAAAATGAATTGGCATACTGACTCGTTTGGTAATTTTATCGGTCTGGTGCGACAGGGATGAGTTTATCGGCGGTGTGTGAACCCCGAAAAATTATACATAAAGTGCAGTGTTCACAGCATGAAAAAAGTAGGGGATTATAGACTGGAAATACAGGTACGTTTTTTTTCGGGCTGGTTTTGTGTGAATTTTGTCGTTTCTTCTCCATGACGACGGTGAGTCCATAACGCCCTAAATGGCTGACTGAATGCTTATTTGTGTGCGTTTGATATATAATGAATTGGTGCAGTGACTCATTTGGCAATTTTATCGGTCTGGTGCGACAGGGACGAGTTTATCGGCGGTGTGTGAACCCTAAAAAATCATAGATAAAGTGCAGTGTTCACAGCATGAAAAAAGTAGGGGATTATAGACTGGAAATACAGGTATGTTTTTTTGGGGCTGCTTTTGTGTGAATGTTGTCGTTTCTTCTCCATGACGACGGTGAGTCCATAACGCCCTAAATGGCTGACTGAATGCTTATTTGTGTGCGTTTGATATATAATGAATTGGCAGACTTACTCATTTGGCAATTTCATCGGTTTGGTGCGACAGGGAAGAGTTTATCGGTGGTGTGTGAACCCCGGAAAATCATAGATAAAGTGCAGTGTTCACAGCATGAAAAAAGTAGTGGATTATAGACTGGAAATACAGGTACGTTTTGTTTGGGGCTGCTTTTGTGTGAATGTTGTCGTTTCTTCTCCATGACGACGGTGAGTCCATAACGCCCTAAATGGCTAACTGAATGCTTATTAGTGTGAGTTTGATATATATTGAATTGGTAGGCAATTTCATCGGTTTGGTGCCACAGGGATGAGTTTATCGGCGGTGTGTGAACCCCGAAAAATCATACATAAAGTGCAGTGTTCACAGCATGAAAAAAGTAGGGGATTATAGACTGGAAATACAGGTATGTTTTTTTTTGGGCTGGTTTTGCGTGAATTTTGTTGTTTCTTCTCCATGACGACGGTGAGTCCATAACGCCCTAAATGGCTGACTGAATGCTTATTTGTGTGAGTTTGATATATAATGAATTGGTACAGTGACTCATTTGGCAATTTCATCGGTCTGGTGCGACAGGGATGAGTTTATCGGCGGTGTGTGAACCCCAAAAAATCATAGATAAAGTGCAGTGTTCACAGCATGAAAAAAGTAGGGGATTATGGACTGGAAATACAGGTATGGTTTTTTTTTGGGCTGTTTTTGTGTGAATGTTGTCGTTTCTTCTCCATGACGACGGTGAGTCCATAACGCCCTAAATGGCTGACTGAATGCTTATTTGTGTGAGTTTGATATAAAATGAATTGGCACACTGACTCGTTTGGTAATTTTATCGGTCTGGCGCGACAGGGATGAGTTTATCGGCGGTGTGTGAACCCCGAAAAATCATACATAAAGTGCAGTGTTCACAGCATGAAAAAAGTAGGGGATTATAGACTGGAAATACATGTATGTTTTTTTTGGGCTGATTTTGTGTGCATGTTGTCGTTTCTTCTCCATGAGGACGGTGAGTCCATAACGCCCTAAATGGCCGACTGAATGCTTATTTGTGTGCGTTTGATATATAATGAATTGGCACACTGACTCATTTGGCAATTTTATCGGTCTGGTGCCACAGGGATGAGTTTATCGGCGGTGTGTGAACCCCGAAAAATCATGCATAAAGTGCAGTGTTCACAGCATGAAAAAAGTAGCGGATTATAGACTGGAAATACAGGTATGGTTTTTTTTTTGGGCTGTTTTTGTGTGCATGTTGTCGTTTCTTCTCCATGACGACGGTGAGTCCATAACGCCCTAAATGGCTGACTGAATGCTTATTTGTGTGAGTTTGATATATAATGAATTGGTACACTGACTCATTTGGCAATTTTATCGGTCTGGTGCGACAGGGATGAGTTTATCGGCGATGTGTGAACTCCGAAAAATCTTACATAAAGTGCAGTGTTCACAGCATGAAAAATGTAGGGGATTATAGACTGGAAATGCAGGTACGTTTTTTTTTGGGCTGGTTTTGTGTGAATTCTGTCGTTTCTTCTCCATGACGACGGTGAGTCCATAACGCCCTAAATGGCTGACTGAATGCTTATTTGTGTGCGTTTGATATATAATGACTTGGCACACTGACTCATTTGGCAATTTTATCGGTGTGGTGCGACAAGGATGAGTTTATCGGCGGTGTGTGAACCCTGAAAAATCGTAGATAAAGTGCAGTGTTCACAGCATGAAAAAAGTAGGGGGTTATAGACTGGAAATACAGGTATGTTTTTTTTGGGCTGCTTTTGTGTGAATGTTGTCGTTTCTTCTCCATGACGACGGTGAGTCCATAACGCCCTAAATGGCTGACTGAATCCTTATTTGCGTGAGTTTGATATATAATGAATTGGTACACTGACTCATTTGGCAATTTCATCGGTCTGGTGCGACAGGGATGAGTTTATCGGCGGTGTGTGAACCCCGAAAAATCATACATAAAGTGCAGTGTTCACAGCATGAAAAAAGTAGGGGATTATAGACTGGAAATACAGGTATGTTTTTTTTTGGGCTGGTTTTGCGTGAATTTTGTTGTTTCTTCTCCATGACGACGGTGAGTCCATAACGCCCTAAATGGCTGACTGAATGCTTATTTGTGTGAGTTTGATATATAATGAATTGGTACACTGACTCATTTGGCAATTTTATCGGTCTGGTGCGACAGGGATGAGTTTATCGGCGATGTGTGAACCCCGAAAAATCTTACATAAAGTGCAGTGTTCACAGCATGAAAAAAGTAGGGGATTATAGACTGGAAATACAGGTATGTTTTTTTTTTGGGCTGTTTTTGTGTGAATTTTGTCGTTTCTTCTCCATGACGACGGTGAGTCCATAACGCCCTAAATGGCTGACTGAATGCTTATTTGTGTGAGTTTGATATATAATGAATTGGTACAGTGACTCATTTGGCAATTTTATCGGTCTGGTGTGACAGGGATGAGTTTATCGGCGGTGTGTGAACCCTGGAAAATCATAGATAAAGTGTAGTGTTCACATAATGAAAAAGTAGGGGATTATATACTGGAAATACAGGTAGGTTTTTTTTTTTGGGCTGCTTTTGTGTGAATGTTGTCGTTTCTTCTCCATGACGACGGTGAGTCCATAACGCCCTAAATGGCCGACTGAATGCTTATTTGTGTGAGTTTGATATATAATGAGTTGGCACACTGACTCATTTGGCAATTTCATCGGTCTGGTGCGACAGGGATGAGTTTATCGGCGGTGTGTGAACCCTGAAAAATCTTACATAAAGTGCAGTGTTCACAGCATGAAAAAAGTAGCGGATTATAGACTGGAAATACAGGTATGTTTTTTTTGGGGGGCTGTTTTTGTGTGAATGTTGTCGTTTCTTCTCCATGACGACGGTGAGTCCATAACGGCCTAAATGGCTGACTTAATGCTTATTTGTGTGCGTTTGATATATAATGAATTGGTACACTGACTCATTTGGCAATTTCATCGGTCTGGTGCGACAGGGATGAGTTTATCGGCGGTGTGTGAACCCCGAAAAAATCATAGATAAAGTGCAGTATCCACAGCATGAAAAAAGTAGGGGATTATGGACTGGAAATGCAGGTATGTTTTATTTTTGGGCTTCTTTTGTGTGAATGTTGTCGTTTCTTCTCCATGACGACGGTGAGTCCATAACGCCCTAAATGGCCGACTGAATGCTTATTTGTGTGCGTTTGATATATAATGAATTGGTACACTGACTCATTTGGCAATTTTATCGGTCTGGTGCGACAGGGATGAGTTTATCGGCGGTGTGTGAACCCCGAAAAATCATACATGAAGTGCAGTGTTCACAGCATGAAAAAAGTAGGGGATTATAGACTGGAAATACAGGTATGTTTTTTTTGGGCTGGTTTTGTGTGAATTTTGTCGTTTCTTCTCCATGACGACGGTGAGTCCATAACGCCCTAAATGGCTGACTGAATCTTTATTTGTGTGCGTTTGATATAAAATGAATTGGCACACTGACTAATTTGGCAATTTTATCGGTCTGGTGCGACAGGGATGAGTTTATCGGCGGTGTGTGAACCCCGAAAAATCATACATAAAGTGCATAGATAAAGTGCAGTGTTCACAGCATGAAAAAAGTAGGGGATTGTTGACTGGAAATACAGGTAGGTTTTTTTTGTGCTGCTTTTGTGTGAATTTGTCGTTTCTTCTCCATGACGACGGTGAGTCCATAACGCCCTAAATGGCCGACTGAATGCTTATTTGTGTGAGTTTGATATATAATGAATTGGTACACTGACTCATTTGGCAATTTTATCGGTCTGGTGCGACAGGGATGAGTTTATCGGCGATGTGTGAACCCCGAAAAATCTTACATAAAGTGCAGTGTTCACAGCATGAAAAAAGTAGGGGATTATAGACTGGAAATACAGGTATGTTTTTTTTTTGGGCTGGTTTTGTGTGAATGTTGTCGTTTCTTCTCCATGACGACGGTGAGTCCATAACGCCCTAAATGGCTGACTGAATGCTTATTTGTGTGAGTTTGATATATAATGAATTGGCACACTCACTCATTCGGCAATTTTATCGGTCTGGTGTGACAGGGATGAGTTTATCGGCGGTGTGTGAACCCTGGAAAATCATAGATAAAGTGTAGTGTTCACATAATGAAAAAGTAGGGGATTATAGACTGGAAATACAGGTAGGTTTTTTTTTTTTGGGCTGCTTTTGTGTGAATGTTGTTGTTTCTTCTCCATGACGACGGTGAGTCCATAACGCCCTAAATGGCCAACTGAATGCTTATTTGTGTGAGTTTGATATATAATGAGTTGGCACACTGACTCATTTGGCAATTTCATCGGTCTGGTGTGACAGGGATGAGTTTATCGGCGGTGTGTGAACCCTGAAAAATCTTACATAAAGTGCAGTGTTCACAGCATGAAAAAAGTAGCGGATTATAGACTGGAAATACAGGTATGTTTTTTTTGGGGGGCTGTTTTTGTGTGAATGTTGTCGTTTCTTCTCCATGACGACGGTGAGTCCATAACGCCCTAAATGGCCGACTGAATGCTTATTTGTGTGAGTTTGATATATAATGACTTGGCACACTGACTCATTTGGCAATTTTATCGGTCTGGTGCGACAGGGATGAGTTTATCGGCGGTGTGTGAACCCTGAAAAATCATACATAAAGTGCAGTGTTCACAGCATGAAAAAAGTAGGGGATTATGGACTGGAAATACAGGTATGTTTTTTTTTTGGGGCTGGTTTTGTGTGCATGTTGTCGTTTCTTCTCCATGACGACGGTGAGTCCATAACGCCCTAAATGGCTGACTGAATGCTTCTTTGTGTGAGTTTGATATATAATGAATTGGTACACTGACTCATTTGGCAATTTTATCGGTCTGGTGCGACAGGGATGAGTTTATCGGCGGTGTGTGAACCCCGAAAAATCATACATAAAGTGCAGTGTTCACAGCATGAAAAAAGTAAGGGATTATAGACTGGAAATGCAGGTACGTTTTTTTGGGGGCTGCTTTTCTGTGCATGTTGTCGTTTCTTCTCCATGACGACGGTGAGTCCATAACGCCCTAAATGGCCGACTGAATGCTTATTGGTGTGCGTTTGATATATAATGAATTGGCAGACTGACTCATTTGGCAATTTTATCGGTCTGGTGCCACAGGGATGAGTTTATCGGCGGTGTGTGAACCCCGAAAAATCATGCATAAAGTGCAGTGTTCACAGCATGAAAAAAGTAGAGGATTATAGACTGGAAATACAGGTATGGTTTTTTTTTTGGGCTGTTTTTGTGTGCATGTTGTCGTTTCTTCTCCATGACGACGGTGAGTCCATAACGCCCTAAATGGCTGACTAAATCCTTATTTGTGTGCGTTTGATATATAATGAATTGGTACAATGACTCATTTGGCAATTTCATCGGTCTGGTGCGACAGGGATGAGTTTATCGGCGATGTGTGAACCCTGAAAAATCATAGATAAAGTGCAGTGTTCACAGCATGAAAAAAGTAGCGGATTATAGACTGGAAATACAGGTATGGTTTTTTTTTGGGCTGCTTTTGTGTGCACGTTGTCGTTTCTTCTCCATGACGACGGTGAGTCCATAACGCCCTAAATGGCTGACTGAATCCTTATTTGCGTGAGTTTGATATATAATGAATTGGTACACTGACTCATTTGGCAATTTCATCGGTCTGGTGCGACAGGGATGAGTTTATCGGCGGTGTGTGAACCCCGAAAAATCATACATAAAGTGCAGTGTTCACAGCATGACAAAAGTAGGGGATTATGGACTGGAAATAGAGGGAAGTTTTTTTTATGGCTGCTTTTGTGTGAATGTTGTCGTTTCTTCTCCATGACGACGGTGAGTCCATAACGCCCTAAATGGCCGACTGAATGCTTATTTGTGTGAGTTTGATATATAATGAATTGGTACAATGACTCATTTGGCAATTTCATCGGTCTGGTGCGACAGGGATGAGTTTATCGGCGGTGTGTGAACCCCGAAAAATCATACATAAAGTGCAGTGTTCACAGCATGAAAAAAGTAGGGGATTATAGACTGGAAATAGAGGTACGTTTTTTTTTGTGCTGCTTTTTTGTGCATGTTGTCGTTTCTTCTCCATGACGACGGTGAGTCCATAACGCCCTAAATGGCCGACTGAATGCTTATTTGTGTGAGTTTGATATATAATGAATTGGCATACTGACTCATTTGGCAATTTCATCGGTCTGGTGCGACAGGGATGAGTTTATCGGTGGTGTGTGAACCTTGAAAAATAAAACATAAAGTGCAGTGTTCACAGCATGAAAAAAGTAGGGGATTATGGCCTGGAAATACAGGTACGTTTTTTTTTTTGGGCTGCTTTTGTGTGAATTTTGTCGTTTCTTCTCCATGACGACGGTGAGTCCATAACACCCTAAATGGCCGACTGAATGCTTATTTGTGTGCGTTTGATATATAATGAATTGGTACACTGACTCATTTGGCAATTTCATCGGTCTGGTGCGACAGGGATGAGTTTATCGGCGGTGTGTGAACCCCGAAAAATCACAGACAAAGTGCAGTGTTCACAGCATGAAAAAAGTAGGGGATTATGGACTGGAAAAACAGGTACGTTTTTTTGGAGATTTTGAGGCTTTCGCTTTTGCAACTGAAAAGTTTCAGGCCTTTGGTGTTCTCTTCCAAGTTTACACGGTACATGCAAACACCTCTGCAAACTCCAACCTACTCAGATCGGTAGGTTGTGAGTTCAAACCCCGGCCAAAGACTATAAAAATGGGACCCATTACCTCCCTGCTTGGCACTCTGCATCAAAGGTTGGAATTGGGGGGGTTAAATCACCAAAAATTATGCTCACTGCTCCCCTCACCTCCCAGGGGGTGAAAAAGTGGACAAATTTCCCCACACCTAGTGTGGGTGTGACAATCTTTGGTACTTTAACTTGAATAAACGTTTTATGCGCTGGTTTACTAAATAGATCGTCCTTTATTGTGCTGTTTTTATAGAAAAATCGTCATGCGCCGCATGTCAACCTCCAAAAAAAGGAGAGGAGCCAGGAATAAAAATAAAAGGTAGTGTCAGCGCGCCACAGGTGTGTGTGTACCGTCCCCCCCAGGCTGCTTATTAATTGAAGGTAAATGTTTGCAGAAGGAGGCTTGAATGCGATTAAAAGAGACTCCCGAGGGGATTTTTCCTGCTCAAAGGCCAGCGGCTTTTGAAGAACACAAAAAAGCCGGAGCACTTTCTACTTTAAAAAAATAAAAAAATAAAAAATCTTATTGCTTTTCAATTAGCATCTTCCTGTGATGGAGCGGTGAGGAAATGAGTTTCCTGTTATCTCCCGCAGACAGACAAAACAGTATGCGGGGTAAATACACCTGAGGTCAAAGGTCACACGGAAGATAAGGGAGGGATTTGCGCCAACCTTCAAACCGCAGAAGCGAAGGGTAGTTTGAATCTGCAACGTTTTTGAACAAATGAGGATTCGCAACCTCGTCGTTTTGAAGCTGAATATACTGAGGATGAAGTGCGGCTTGTAGAAAGAAGCAAGCGAAGGAAAAGAGAGACATTGGGGGAAAAATAAACAAAAAGCAAGCCTGGAATGCGCTTATTAGTTTTATAATTCAAAACGGAACTAGTTTTTTCGAGGGTCAAACTGGGGCCATCATAAAAACTAGGTCATTTTTTTGTCAAACGGACATGCTACTTGGTTTAGCCATGTGGAAATGTATTTTTCAACAAATGCCACACAAATGTAAAAATATGTATTTTTTCCACATTTAAATAAAAGTCAACACTTTAAGAAAATACTTTCATTTTATAAAAAATATTAATTGTCATAACTCTGTAGAAATAATAGTAAAATAAGAAGAAATTAACACAGCGATACATCATTTTTATTTTGTGAATATTTTTTTTAGCTATCATACAAATGTAACAATAAGTTTAGAAATACATTAACACAGAAATAAATAGTTTTTAAAAATACATATTTTTTCCACATAAGTGTAAATAAAAGTGAACAAAAAAGAGAAATTACTTTCATTTTTTTAAACATTATTAACGGTCATAAAATTTTAAAATAAGAGGAAATTAACACAGCGATAAATATTTTTTTATTTTGTGAATATTATTCGCTATCATACAAACATTACATAACAATAGGTGTAAAAATAAATTAACACAGAAATAGATCGTTTTTAAAATATATATTTTTCCCACATTTTTAACTGTCATCCAAGTGTAAATAAAAGTGAAAAAAAAGAGAAATTACTGTCATTTTTTTAAACATTGTTAATTGTCATAACGCTGTAGAAATAAGTGTAAAAATTAAGAGGAAATTAACACAGCGATAAATCATTTTTATTTTGTGAATATTATTTATTAGCTATCATAGAAATGTAAAAATAAGTGTAAAAATAAATTAACAGAGAAATAAATAATTTTCAAAAATAAATATTTTTTCCACATTTTTAACTGTCATCCAAGTGTAAACATAATTTAATTAAAAGAAAATACAATAAAAAAAGCATAATTTAATATATTATTTACTCTTATTTTTATGGTGATTAACTGTTAAATGAATTAACAGAGCCATTAATAACGTTTATTTTGAACATTATTTACTGTCATCCAAGTGTAAACATAATTTATTTAAAAAAAAATACAATTAAAAAAACTTTTTTAAATACATTATTTAATCATTTTTTTAATGGTGAATAACTGTCATATAAATTAACAAACCCATTAATTTCTATTCATACAAGTGTAAAAATAAATTAATGGAGAAATAAATAATTTTCAAAAATATATATTTTTTCCACATTTTTAACTGTCATCCAAGTGTAAAAAAAATACAATAAAAAAAGCATAATTTAATATATTATTTACTCTTATTTTTATGGTGATTAACTGTTAAATTAGTTAACAGAGCCATTAATAATGTTTATTCCGAACATTATTTACTGTCATCCAAGTGTAAACATAATTTATTTAAAAAAAATACAATAAAAAAAACTATTTTTAATACATTATTTAATCATTTTTTTAATGGTTAATAACTGTCATATAAATTAACAAACCCATTAATTTCTATTCATACAAGTGTAAAAATAAATTAACGGAGAAATAAATAATTTTCAAAAATATATATTTTTTCCACATTTTTAACTGTCATCCAAGTGTAAAAAAAATACAATAAAAAAAGCATAATTTAATATATTATTTACTCTTATTTTTATGGTGATTAACTGTTAAATGAATTAACAGAGCCATTAATAACGTTTATTCCGAACATTATTTACTGTCATCCAAGTGTAAACATAATTTATTAAAAAAAATACAATAAAACCAACTTTTTTTAATACATTATTTAATCATTTTTTAATGGTGATTCACTGTCATATAAATTAACAAACCCATTAATTTCTATTCACACAAGTGTAAAAATAAAAGACCACAGCATTAAATCGTCTTTATTTTCAACATATTAACTGTTAACAAGTGTAAAAATAAACAAATAGTTCATTCTTTGTGCTTGGGAGGTGAGTCTCTTCACATCAAACACAACTAATAATCTAGTTGTGAGCAGCCGGGAAAAGAGAAACCTCTTTACTGCGTTTCCGAAGTCGTATTGAGTTCCACTTCCTGTTCTATGGTTATCATCAACTTTCCCAATTTATTGACATTATTATTGAAATCTTTTGATCACACTTGGCAATTGTGAGCATGGCAGGAGTCTGTAAGAAGGAAGCATCGATGTAGTCACGACACACAATTATGTTGATGTCTGTCGGAAGAGGACACACAGTGTGTGTGTGTGTGTGTGTGTGTGTGTGTGGTGATGCCATTGATAAGTGTGTCGGGGGTCCAGGGGACGGTCTGTCTCCTTATCCGCCTCTTTAGTTAAGATGACACGATAGCAGTAATTGTTCCGGCCACTAATCACACACCAGCAGAGCACCCGTGTGTGTGTGTGTGTGTGTGTGTGTGTGTGTGTGTGTGTGTGTGTGTGTGTGTGTGTGTGTGCGTGTGAGGATGTTGACAGCGTACAGGTACAGTGAGTACATTCTGACTGGTCGTTGCCGCAGCCAATCACAGCCTCCCACACATTTGAGCCTTTATTGCCACAAATACACAACTTTTATCACAACATACAACGCAAAAGTTGCACAATTTGCGCTCCTGTCACATGTTTTTCTGCCTCAAAAGTCAAAACAAAACTCAAATTTCAACCATCACATTTACATGAAATGGGGTTTATTTATGGGCCTGCTGCGATGCAAGCGGGCCCATGTTATTATTATTATTATGGGCCTGCTGCAATGCAAGCGGGCCCATATTATTATTATTATAGGTTTGCTGTGCTGCAAACGGGCCCATATTAATATTGTTATGGGCCTGCTGCAATGTAAGCAGGCCCATATTATTATTATTATGGGCCTGCTGCAATGCAAGTGGGCCCATATTATTATTATTATTATTATGTGCCTGCTGCATGGTAAGCAGGCCCACATTATTGTTATTATGGGCCTGCTGCAATGCAAGTGGGCCCATATTATTATTATTATTATTATTATTATTATTATTATGTGCCTGCTGCATGGTAAGCAGGCCCATATTATTGTTATTATGGAATCTGCAATGCAAGCAGGCCCATATTATTATTATTGTGGGCCTGCTGCAATGCAAGCGGGCCCATATTATTATTACTATAGGTCTGCTGCACTGCAAGCGGGCCCATATTATTATTATTATGGGCCTGCTGCAATGTAATCGGGCCCATATTATTATTATTATGGGCCTGCTGCAATGCAAGCGGGCCCATATTATTATCATTATTATTATGTGCCTGCTGCGATGTAAGCAGGCCATATTATTGTTATTATGGAATCTGCAATGCAGTGCAAGGAGGCACATTTTATTATTAATGTGGGCCCGCTGCAATGTAAGCAGGCCCATACTATTATTATGGTGGGCCTGCTTCAATGCAAACAGGCCCATATTATTATTATTATTATTATGGAATCTGCAATAATAAGAAAGCCCACATTATTATTATTATTGTGGTCCTGCTGCAATGTAAGCAGGCCCATATTATTATTATTATTATGGAATCTGCAATAATAAGAAAGCCCACATTATTATTATTATTATTATTGTGGTCCTGCTGCAATGTAAGCAGGCCCATATTATTATTAAAATAGGCCTACTGCAATACAAGCGGGCCCATATTATTATTATTATTATTATTATTATTATGGGCCTGCTGCAATGCAAGCGGGCCAATATAACTATTATTTTGGGCCTGCTGCAATGTAAGCAGGCCCATATTATTATTATTATTATTATTATTATTATGGGCCTGCTTCAATGCAAGCAGGCCCAGGTGGCGACTTGTCCAGGGTGTACCCCGCCTTCCGCCCGACTGTAGCTGAGATATGCGCCAGCGCTCCCCGCGACCCCAAAAGGGAATAAGCGGTAGGAAATGGATGTATGGATTATGGAATCTGCAATGTAAGCAGGCCCAAATTATTCTTATTATTATTGGGGTCCTGCTGCAATTTAAGCAGGCCCATATTATTATTATAATAAGCCTAATGCAATACAAACAGGCACATATTATTATTATTATTATTATTTTGGGCCTGCTGCAATGTCAGCGGGCCCATATTATTATTATTATTATCATTATTATTATGGGCCTGCTGAAATGCAAGCAGGCCCTTATTATTATTGTGGGCCTGCTGCAATGTAAGCAAGCCCATATTATTATTATTATGGGTTTACTGCAATGTAAGCAGGCCCATATAATTATTATTATTATTATTATTATTGGTACGACATGGCGCAGTGGAAGAGTGGCGGTGCGCAACCCGAGGGTCCCTGGTTCAAATCCCACCTACTACCAACCTCGTCAGGTCCGTTGTGTCCTGAGTAAGACACTTCACCCTTGCTCCTGATTGGTGCTGGTTAGCGCCTTGCATGGCAGCTCCCTCCATCAATGTGTGAATGTGTGTGTGAATGGGTGAATGTGGAAGTAGTGACAAAGTGCTTTGAGTACTTTGAAGGTAGAAAAGCGCTATACAAGTACAACCCATTTAATATTATTATTCTTATTATGGGCCTGCTGAAATGCAAGCACACCCTTATTATTATTATTGTGGGCCTGCTGCAATGTGAGCAGGCCCATATTATTATTACTATTATTATTATTATTATTATGGGATTGCTGAAATGCAAGCAGACCCTTATTATTATTATTGTGGGCCTGCTGCAATGTAAGCAGGCCCATATTATTATTATTATAGGTTTGCTGCAATACAAGCAGACCCTCATTATTATTATTGTGGGGTTGCTTCAATGTAAGCAGGCCCTAATTATTATTATTGTGGGCCTGCTGCATCGTACTCAGGCCCACGTTATTCATACATCATGCTCGCACGCTAACAACGCAGTGCTAACTTTTTTTGATACTTTTACGCTTTGTTTTGTCTAATTCAGCAACCATACACCTTACAGTCATATAACTTGGTATTTGAAACATGCTAACTGTATTCATGTTTACGTTAGCATGCTAGCATGATAACATTAAAGTGCTAGCTTTTTTTAGATAATTTTGCAACCGTTTACCTTGGAGTTGTATAACTTGGCATGTGAGACTTGTTATCTCTCACTATTATGTTAGATCCACTATGGACTGGACTCTCACTATTATGTTAGATCCATTATGGACTGGACTCTCACTATTATGTTCGATCCACTATGGACTTGACTTTCACAATATTTTTTTAGATCCACTATGGACTGGACTCTCACACTATTATGTTAGATCCACTATGGACCGGACTTTCACTATTATGTTAGATCCACTATGGACTGTATTCTCACCATTATGTTAGATCCACTATGGACTGGATTATCACTATTATGTTGGATCCACTATGGACTGGATTATCACTATTATGTTGGATCCACTATGGACTGGATTCTCACTATTATGTTAGATCCACTATGGACTGGATTCTCACTATTATGTTAGATCCACTATGGACTGTACTCACACTATAATGTTAGATCCACTATGGACTGGACTTTCACTATTATGTTCGATCCACTATGGACTGGATTCTCACTATTATGGTAGATCCACTATGGACTGGACTCTCACACTATTATGTTAGATCCACTATGGACTGGACTCTCACTATTATGTTAGGTCCACTATGGACTGGACTCTCACTATTATGTTAGATCCACTATGGACTGGACTCTCACTATTATGTTAGATCCACTATGGACTGGACTCTTACACTATTATGTTAGATCCACTATGGACTGGACTCTCACTATTATATTAGATCCACTATGGACTGGACTCTCACACTATTATGTTAGAGCCACTATGGACTGGACTCTCACTATTATGTTAGATCCACTATGGACTGGACTCTCACTATTATGTTAGATCCACTATGGACTGGACTCTCACTATTATGTTAGATCCACTATGGACTGGACTCTCACTATTATGTTAGATCCACTATGGACTGGACTCTCACTATTATGTTAGATCAAAAGAAAACAAAAAACAGAGGGTCAGAGACGTGTGATTTTGAAGCCCGATAGAAACTCAAATGGTTTCCTAACAAAATCATGTTTGTTTGCCGCTCGCTCTTAAGGAGGAGGGGCACGGGTTATGCGAAGGCCAAAGGGGGCGGAGTCATGGGGGCGGAGAGTGCAGGAGTCCTGCTCTTTATGGGCCTGGTGGTCCATTCCATCAAGCTCTATTAGCTTAATGACTTTAGCGGCTTTATGGCCATGAGCTCATCATGCGGGCAGCACGACCGCATTAGACGCTTGATTGGCGGAGAAGGACCTGCAGATACTTGGAGATAAAATACGGCAGTCTTGAGACGTCCCGCTGGTATCAGCCGGCATGATGGAGGCATACTGTATATATATATATATATATATATATATATGTATATATATATATATATATATATATATATATATATATATATATATTATACATACGCATATATATATACATATACATATATATATATATATATAGATACATATATATTTTGAGTTTTGGTTCGGGTGGTTGGCGGGTGGGTGACGACTTTAGTGATGCGGTTGCGGATTATATAATTGTGTTCGATGTAAATATAAACAAAATAAAATGATTTGCAAATCCTTTTCAACCCATATTCAGTTGAATATGCTACAAAGACAACATATTTGTGAATTAGTGTGAAGTGAATTATATTTATATAGCGCTTTTCTCTAGTGACTCAACGCGCGTTACATAGTGAAACCCAATATCTAAGTTACATTTGAACCAGTGTGGGTGGCACTGGGAGCAGGTGGGTAAAGTGTCTTGCCCAAGGACACAACGGCAGTGACTAGGATGGCGGAAGCGGGAATCGAACCTGCAACCCTCAAGTTGCTGGCACGGCCACTCTACCAACCGAGCTATACCGCTGTTCAAACTGATACACATTTTTTTGTTGTTGCAAATAATCATTAACTTTATAATGTGTTGCCAGCAACAGGTGACAAACAAGTTGGGAAAGGTGGCAATAAATACTGATAAAGTTGAGGAATGCTCATCAAACACTTATTTTGAACATCCCAGCAGGTGTGCAGGCTAATTGGACGGCATAGCTCAGTTGGTAGAGTGGCCGTGCCAGCAACTTGAGGGTTGCAGGTTCGATTCCCGCTTCTGCCATCCTAGTCACTGCCGTTGTGTCCTTGGGCAAGGCACTTTACCCACCTGCTCCCAGTGCCACCCACACTGGTTTAAATGTAACTTAGATATTGGGTTTCACTATGTAGAGCGCTTTGAGTCACTAGAGAAAAGCGCTATATAAATATAATTCACAATTCACAATTGGGAACAGGTGGGTGCCATGATTGGGTATAAAAGCAGCTTCCATGAAATGCTAAATAATTCACAAACAAGGATGGGGTGAGGGTCACCACTTTGTAAGCAAATTGTCGAACAGTTTTAGAACAACATTTCTCAACAAGCTATAGCAAGGAATTTAGGGATTTTACCATCTACGGTCCGTAAAACCATCAAAAGGTTCCGAAAATCTGGAGTAATCACTGCACGTAAGCGATGATATTACGGACCTTTGACCCCTCAGGCGGTGCTGCATTAAAAACCGACATCAGTGTGTAAAGGATATCACCACATGGGCTCAGGAACTGTCATGATCCACGTCTTGGATCATGGCATATTCTGGTTTTGGTTCTGTTTTATCACATTCTGTCTAGTATTTGTCTTCCTCAGTTCTTTGTGGCACTTCCTGGTTTTGTTTCCGTTGTCATAGTTACCCATTTAGTGTCACCTGTCTCTGCTTTGATCCCGCGCACCTGCCCTTGATTATTTGACACTCAGTCTTGGACTCTTGCTTGCTACACACAAGAGCTGATGCCGTTCTTCCAACATTGTGGTAAATCTATTTTTGTATACTTGTTAGCTTCTATGCTATTTGTTTGTTTATGTCCCTAGCTTCCACGCTAGCGCCCTTTGTGCTCTCTAGCTCCCAAGCTAGTTCAGTTGGTTTTTGGTTAGTGCCTTTATGCAAGTGTTTTTGTTAGTACTTTGTTTTATTATATAAATACATTCTTATTCCTACCTTTACGCTGTGTTCCATCTTGGCTGCACCCACGAGAGAACAACTCGTCGCCACAATGCCACCTAGACGTCACAGGAACATTTCATAAAACCACTGTCAGTAACTACAGTTGGTCGCTACATCTGTAAGTGCAAGTTAAAACTCTACTATGCAAAGCCAAACCCATTTATCAACAACACCCAGGAACGCCGCCGGCTTGGCTGGGCCCGAGCTCATCTAAGAAGCAATGATATTACAGACTTTTGATCCCTCAGGCGGTACTGCATTAAAAACCGACATCAGTGTGTAAAGGATATCACCACGCGGGCTCATGAACACTTCATAAAACCACTGTCAGTAACTACAGTTGGTCGCTACATCTGTAAGTGCAAGTTAAAACTCTACTATGCAAAGCGAAAGCCATTTATCAACAACACCAAGCTGGGTCCGAGCTCATCTAAGATGGACTGATGCAAAGTGGAAAAGTGTTCTGTGGTCTGACCAGTCCACCTTTCAAATTATATTTGGAAACTGTGGACGTGGTGTCCTCCGGAACAAAGAGGAAAATAACCATCCGGATTGTTATAGGCGCAAAGTTGAAAAGCCAGCATCTGTGATGGTACGGGGGTGTATTAGTGCCCAAGGCATGGGTAACTTACAAACCTGTATGCTGAATGGTCCATACAGGTTTTGGAACAACATATGTTGTCATCCAAGCAACGTTATCATGGACGCCCCTGCTTATTTCAGCAAGACATGGCCAAGCCACGTGTTACAAGAGCGTGGCTTCTAGTAAAAGTGTGCGGGTACTTTCCTGGCCCGCCTGCAGTCCAGACCTGTCTCCCATCGAAAATATGTGGCGTATTATGAAGCATAAAATACGACAGCAGAGACGCCGGACTGTTGAAGGA
>NC_084612.1:79834512-79897012 GCF_033978795.1 Nerophis ophidion | reverse complement strand
TATAAGGACATCGGCGATACATTACAACAAAGCAGACAAACATTATAATGAATAAATGCCGGGTTGTACTTGTATAGCTTTTCTACCTTCAAGGTTCTCAAAGCGCTTTGACACTACTTCCACATTCACACACACATTCACACACACATTCACACACACATTCACACACTGATGGAGGGAGCTGCCATGCAAGGCGCTAACCAGCACCCATCAGGAGCAAGGGTGAAGTGTCTTGCTCAGGACACAACGGACGTGACGAGTTTGGTACTAGGTGGGGATTGAACCAGGAACCCTCGGGTTGCGCACGGCCCCTCTACCACTGCGCCACGCCGTCCTTTTCATCCAATTCAATAGATGATCTTTGATTCGCATTTTTGATCTTAGTTCCTAAACTCTAAAGAGTACTCATGTTCAATAGATGATCTTTGACTGGTGTTTTTGGTGTCAGTCCTTAAAAACAGCAGCGTGCTCTTGTTCTATAGAGGATCTTTGTCCAGTGTTTTTGAAATTCGTGCCTTAAAACATCAGAGTTCAATTGTTCTATAGAGGATCTTTGACTACCGTTTGTGAAGTCTGTTTTTAAAAACAGCAGTGCGCCTGTTCTAGAGAGAAACTTTGACTAGCATTTTTAAGTTTGTTCCTAAAAACAGCAGTAGTGCTCCTATTCAATAGATGATCTTTGACTCACATTGTTGATCTTTGTTCCTGAAGTCTAAAGAGTACTCATGTTCAATAGATGATATTTGACTGGTGTTTTTGATGTCAGTCCTTAAAAACAGCAGAGTGCTCTTGTCCTATAGAGGATCTTTGTCGTGTGTTTTTGAAATTCGTGTCTTAAAACATCAGAGTTCAATTCTTCTATAGAGGATCTTTGACTAGCATTTGTGAAGTTTGTTTTTAAAAAACAGCAGTGCTCCTGTTCTAGAAAGGATCTTTGACTAGCATTTGTAAGTTTGTTCCTAAAAACAGTAGTAGTGCGCCAATTCAATAGATGATCTTTGACTCTCGTTTTTGATCTTTGTTCCTGAAGTCTAAAGAGTATTCTTGTTCAATAGATGATCTTTGACTGGTGTTTTTGATGTCAGTCCTTAAAAACAGGAGAGTGCTCTCGTCCCATAGAGGATCTTTGTCGTGTGTTTTTGAAAGTCGTGTCTTAAAACATCAGAGTTCAATTGTTCGATAGAGGATCTTTGACTAGCATTTGTGAAGTTTGTTTTTAAAAAAAACAGCAGTGCTCCTGTTCTAGAAAGGATCTTTGACTAGCATGTTTAAGTTTGTTCCTAAGAACAGCAGTAGTGCGCCAATTCAATAGATGATCTTTGACTCACATTTTTGATCTTTGTTCCTTTTTTTTTCTTCTTCTTTGTCGTGAAAAAGGGACGTTTTTGTCGTGAAAAATGGAGGTTTTTGTGGTTGATCTACTAATTGTAAGTGTATATTGTGTTTTTTATGTTGATTCAATAAAAAATAAAAAATAATTTTTTTATTTTTTTAATAAAAAAATCTTCTGCGGCCCGGTACCAATCGGGCCGCGGCCCGGTGGTTGGAGACCACTGCTATAGAGGATCTTTGTCTGGTGTTTATGAAGTTAATTACTAAAATAATGGTTGAATACACAATCTTTGACTAGCGTTTGTGAGGTTTGTTATTTAAAACAGCAGTGCTCCTGTGCTATAAAGGATCTTTGACTAGCATTTGTGAAGTTTGTTGTTAAAAATGGCAGTGCTCTTGTTCTATAAATGATCTTTGACTCGCATTTGAGAAGTTTTTTGTTAAAAATGGCAGTGCTCCTGTTCTATACATGATCTTTGACTAGCGTTTGTCATGTTTGTTGTTAAAAACACCAGTGCTCCTGTTCTATAAATGATCTTTGACTGGTGTTTGTGAAGTTTGTTGTCAAAAACACCAGTGCTCCTGTTCTATAAATGATCTTTGACTGATGTTCGTGAAGTTTGTTGTTAAAAATGGCAGTGCTCCTGTTCTATAAATGATCTTTGACTGGTGTTTGTGAAGTTTGTTGTTAAAAACGGCAGTGCTCCTGTCCTATAAATGATCTTTGACTGGTGTTTGTGAAGTTTGTTGTTAAAAACGGCAGTGCTCCTGTTCTATAAATGATCTTTGACTGATGTTCGTGAAGTTTGTTGTTAAAAATGGCAGTGCTCCTGTTCTATAAATGATCTTTGACTGGTGTTTGTGAAGTTTGTTGTTAAAAATGGCAGTGCTCCTGTTCCATAAATGATCTTTGACTCGCATCTGAGAAGTTTGTTGTTAAAAATGGCAGTGCTCCTGTTCTATAAATGATCTTTGACTGGTGTTTGTCAAGTTTGTTGTTAAATACAGCAGTGCTCCTGTGCTATAAATGATCTTTGACTAGCGTTTGTCAAGTTTGTTGTTAAAAACGGCAGTGCTCCTGTTCTATAAATGATCTTTGACTGGTGTTTGTGAAGTTTGTTGTTAAAAACAGCAGTGCTCCTGTTCTATAAATGATCTTTGACTGGTGTTTGTGAAGTTTGTGACCTAAAACATCAGAGATCAACTTTGAGCGTTTGCTGACAGATTTACGTGGCGCAGAAATCGACATTGTGCATGTGAGCCGTGAAATGACCTCGTTAAAGGTCATATGTCGGGCAAAAATGACTTTTGTGACGTAACGCGCTAAAATAAGAGATGCTAGCAACTTTCCAAGATAGCGCCAAGCATCAAAAACTTCCCCATTAATTTGAGCGAGGATGAAAGATTTGTGGAGGAGGAAAGTTAGAGTGAAGCACTGGAAAAAAAAAAAGGGCGACGGCTGTGGGAGCGATTCAGATGTTATTAGACACATTTACTAGGATAATTCTGGAAAATCCCTTATTGTGTTACTAGTTTTTTAGTGAGATTATAAAGTCATACCTGAAAGTCGGAGGGCTGCGGGGACCACCAGTGTCTCTGAGGGAAGCCATGGAGTAGCCAAGAAAGTCACAGCTGCCTTTTTAACAGCTGCTGCAGGAGGACGCAAACTCCGCTCAAGTCTCCGGTAAGAGCCGACTTAATATCACAATTTTCTCATCCAAACACTTGCCGGTTGACATGTGGTAGAGAAACATGTTGGCTTGACCGCTCTGTGTTAAAGCTTCACAACACACAAAGAAACACCGGCTGTGTTTCCGTTGCTAAAGGCAGCTGCAATTGACCGCTTTCCACCAACAGCATTCTTCTTTGACGTCTTCATTATTAATTGAACAAATTGCAAAAGATTCAGCAACACAGATGTCCAAAATACTGTGTAATTATGCGATAAAAACAGACGACTTTTAGTTGTGAGTGGTGCGTGGTGGGTAGTAGTGACTTTCAGAAGGCCTTTAAGGTGCAGGTTGAATTCCTCTCCCTGCTCCTACACAACAAAGAATGTTTTAATTATTCGAGCATCGACCGCCTGCCGACTCGCCGTCGTTAAAATTGACGAGCCGGCCATAAACCGTCCTTGGACGCTGATGGGGGATGTTATTTACTCCAGCTTTTTGTTAGCCTCTTTGCTGCTCACATGCTAACACTGACATGCTAACATTACTATGCTAATGTTTATGCTACCATTTAAGCTAATTGTATACCTAATAATCACGGATTTTGTTACTTGACACCATTTTTTTAAGTACGCCAGCCGTTCACATGTTGAAATTTTAACATCAAGATGCTAACAGTGCTATGCTAACGTTTAATGCTTGACATTTTTCAAATAGTGCACGCTGTAATCTAATAATTATGGATTTTGTTACTTGGCGCCATCTTATAAGTAGTTGTTCACATTTTTACATTCTAACATCAACATGCTAACTGTGCTATGCTAACATTTTACACAAAAAAGTGTCCAAATTCTATACGCTTTAACCTAACAATTATGGGTTTTGTTACTTTGCATCATCATTAAAGTATGCTAGCTGTGCACATGTTGACATGTTAACATCAAGATGCTAACAGTTCTATGCTAACGTTTTATGCTAGAAATTTTAGCAAATGTTTTCCGCTTTGACCTATTAATCATGAAATTTGTTACTTGGCGCCATCTTATAAGTTTGCTAGCTGTTCACATTTTTACATTCTAACATCAACATGCTAACTGTGCTATGCTAAAATTTTACACAAAAAAGTGTCCAAATTCTATACGCTTTAACCTAACAATTATGGGTTTTGTTACTTAGCATCATCATCAAAGTATGCTAGCTGTGCACATGTTGACATTTTAACATCAAGATGCTAACAGTGCTAAGCTAATATTTTACACAAAAAACTGTCCAAATTTTATAGGCTTTAACCTAACAATCATGGATTTTGTTACTTAGCATCATCATTAAAGTATGCTAGCTGTGCACGTGTTGACATTTTAACATCAAGATGCTAACAGTGCTATGCTAAAATTTTATACTAAAAACTTTCCAAAATCTATACACTTTAACCTAACAATTATGGGTTTTGTTACTTAGCATCATCATTAAAGTATGCTTGCTGCTCACATGTTGACATTCTAACATCGACATGCTAACAGTGCTATGGTAAAGTTTTATGCTAGAAATTTTGCACATTTTTTCGTTTTGTCCTATTAATCATGGATTTTGTTACTTGGTGCAATCTTATAAGTTCGCTAGCTGTTTACATTTTGACATTCTAACATCAACATGCTAACTATGCTATGCTAACATTTTAAACTAAAAATTGTCCAAATTCTATACGCTTTAACCTAACAATCAAGGATTTGGTTACTTGGTATCATCATTAAAGTATGCTAGCTGTTCACATGTTAAAATTTTAACATCGACATGCTAACAGTGCTATGCTAATGTTTTATGCTACAAATTTTGCAAATTTTATATGCTTTGACTTAATTATCATTGATTTTGTTACTTGGCGCCATCTTATAAGTTTGCTAGCTGTTCATTTTTTGACATTCTATTATCAACATGCTAACAGTGCTATGGTAGCATTTTACACAATATTTTTTAGCAAATTCTATACGCTTTAACCTACCAATCCTGGATTTTGTTACTTGGTGCCATCTTATAAGTTCGCCAGGTGTTCACATTTTGACAGTCTAGCATCAACATGCTAACAGTGCTACGCTAATGTTTTATGCTACAAATTTGGCAAATTGTATGCGCTTTGACCTAATAATCATGGATTTTGTTACTTGGTGCCATCTTATAAGTTTACTAGCTGTTCACATTTTTACATTCTAACATCAACATGCTAACAGTGCTATGCTAACGTTTCACACAAAAAATTGAGCGAATTCTATACGCTTAAACTTAATAATCATGGATTTTGTTACTTGGCGTCATCATTAAAGTATGCTAGCTGTTCACATGTTGACATTCTGACATCGACATGCTAACAGTGCTATGCTAACAGTGCTCTGCTAATGTTTTATGCTACAAATTTGGCAAATTGTATACGCTTTGACCTAATAATCATGGATTTGGTTACTTAGTGCCATCTTATAAGTTTACTAGTGGTTCACATTTTTACATTCTAACATCAACATGCTAACAGTGCTATGCTAAGGTTTCACACAAAAATTTAGCAAATTTTATATGCTTAAACTTAATAATCATGGATTTTGTTACTTGGCGTCATCATTAAAGTATGCTAGCTGTTCACATGTTGACATTCTGATATCAACATGCTAACAGTGCTATGCTAACGTTTTGTGCTGCAAATTTAGCAAATTGTGTGTGCTTTGACCTAATAATCATGGATTTTGTTACTTGGAGCCATCTTATAAGTTTGCTAGCTGTTCACATTTTTACATTGTAACATCAACATGCTAACAGTGCTATGCTAATGTTTCACACTAAAAATTGAGCAAATTCTATACGCTTCAACTTAATAATCATGGATTTTGTTACTTGTTATCATCATTAAAGTATGCTAGCTGTTCACATGTTGACATTCTGACATCGACATGCTAACAGTGCTATGCTAACAGTGCTACGCTAATGTTTTATGCTACAAATTTAGCAAATTGTGTGTGCTTTGACCTAATAATCATGGATTTTGTTACTTAGTACCGTCTTATAAGTTTACTAGCTGTTCACATTTTTACATTCTAACATCAACATGCTAACAGTGCTATGCTAACGTTTCACACTAAAAATTGAGCAAATTCTATATGCTTAAACTTAATAATCATGGATTTTGTTACTTGTTATCATCATTAAAGTATGCTAGCTGTTCACATGTTGACATTCTGACATCGACATGCCAACAGTGCTATGCTAACAGTGCTCTGCTAAGGTTTTGTGCTACAAATTTGGCAAATTGTATGCGCTTTGACCTAATAATCATGGATTTTGTCACTTGGTGCCATCTTATAAGTTTGCTTGCTGTTCACTTTTTTACATTCTAACATCAACATGCTAACAGTGCTATGCTAAGGTTTCACACAAAAATTTAGCAAATTTTACATGCTTAAATTTAATAATCATGGATTTTGTTACTTGGCGTAATCATTAAAGTATGCTAGCTGTTCACATGTTGACATTCTGATATGAACATGCTAACAGTGCTATGCTAACGTTTTGTGCTAAAATTTAGCAAATTGTGTGTGCTTTGACCTAATAATCATGGATTTTGTTACTTGGAGCCATCTTATAAGTTTGCTAGCTGTTCACATTTTTACATTCTAACATCAACATGCTAACAGTGCTATGCTAATGTTTCACACTAAAAATTGAGCAAATTCTATGCGCTTAAACTTAATAATCATGGATTTTGTTACTTGGCGTCATCATTAAAGTATGCTAGCTGTTCACATGTTGACATTCTGATATCAACATGCTAACAGTGCTGTGCTAACGTTTTGTGCTACACATTTAGCAAATTGTGTGTGCTTTGACCTAATAATCATGGATTTTGTTACTTGGAGCCATCTTATAAGTTTGCTAGCTGTTCATTTTTTTACATTCTAACATCAACATGCTAACAATGCTATGGTAGCATTTCACACTAAAAATTTAGCAAATTCTATACGTTTAAACTTAATAATCATGGATTTTGTTACTTGGCGTCATCATTAAAGTATGCTAGCTGTTCACATGTTGACATTCTCACATCGACATGCTAACAGTGCTATGCTAACAGTGCTATGCTAATGTTTTATGCTAGAAATTTTGCAAATTGTATACGCTTTCACCCGATCGTTATGGATTTTGTTACTCGGCGCCACCTGAAAAGTAACAAATGCTCACATATCGAGCATTTGAAGTTTGATGAGTGGTCTAGCTTACCACCCTGGTGGTGTGCTTCCCGGAATGGAGGATTACCACTGCTAGCGGCGCTTTAAAAAGAGAGTTTGTGTACACGGCCGTCATCCGAAGGTGCGAAGACGCCGGTCCCTGCGTCATCAGACGTCCTTCAATCAGCGTTCTGTTGTTCGCCACGATGACGGGGGAAACTTCGTCCTCCGCATCTTTTTTTTTTTCGTTTTTGTTTTTGTTTTGTTTTTTCCCTCCGCGAGCTGTCGAGGCGTAAAAGTCGATGAGTTGTTTCAAGCGGGTCAAGATTGGATCGGGCCTCAGCGTCTGGCTTGGGGGAGATAAGACCCGTTATCTACGTCCCACTAACCCGCAACCTCCCCCTGTCCTCGCCAACCTGGTGGAGGGGAGGGGGGGGGCGACGTGGGAGGGCAAAAGATGAACATGCTAGACGTTTTAAGAAAATAGAATTCAACAAAAATGTAAAAGTGGACTTTATTCGCCTCATTAGCGCTTTAAGAGAGCAATAATGGCTTCTCCAGATGGAGGCAACAAGAAGTAAAGAGTGAATAGCATCTTTGTTGTTGCCATGACGACCCAGTATGGGTCCATGACCTTGTTGGACCAGCCAGGACACCTTTGTGCTTTGACCATTATTTCCATCTTCTTCCGCTTATCCGAGGTCGGGTCGCGGGGGCAGCAGCCTAAGCAGGGAAGCCCAGACTTCCCTCTCCCCAACCACTTCGTCTAGCTCTTCCTGGGGGATCCCGAGGCGTTCCCAGGTCAGCCGGGAGACATAGTCTTCCCAACGTGTCCTGGGTCTTCCCCGTTGCCTCCTACCGGTTGGACGTGCCCTAAACACCTCCCTAGGGAGGCGTTCGGCTGGCATCCTGACCAGATGCCCGAACCACCTCATCTGGCTCCTCTCCATGTGGAGGAGCAGCGGCTTTACTTTGAGTTCCTCCCGGATGGCAGAGCTTCTCACCCTATCTCTAAGGGAGAGACCCAAACTCATTTCGGCCGCTTGTACCCGTGATCTTATCCTTTCGGTCATGACCCAAAGCTCATGACCATAGGTGAGGATGGGAACGTAGATCGACCGGTAAATTGGGAGCTTTGCCTTCCGGCTCAGCTCCTTCTTCACCACAACAGATCGGTACAACGTCCGCATTACTGAAGACGCCGCACCGATCCGCCTGTCGATCTCACGATCCACTCTTCCCCCACTTGTGAACAAGACTCCTAGGTACTTGAACTCCTCCACTTGGGGCAGGGTCTCCTCCCCAACCCGGAGATGGCGTTCCACCCTTTTCCGGGCGAGAACCATGGACTCGGACTTGGAGGTGCTGATTCTCATTCCGGTCGCTTCACACTCGGCTGCGAACCGATCCAGTGAGAGCTGAAGATCCCGGTCAGATGAAGCCATCAGGACCACATCATCTGCAAAAAGCAGAGACCTAATCCTGCGGTCACCAAACCGGAACCCCTCAACGCCTAGAAATTCTGTCCATAAAAGTTATGAACAGAATCGGCGACAAAGGTCAGCCTTGGCGGAGTTCAACCCTCACTGGAAACGTGTCCGACTTACAATGCGGACCAAGTTCTGGCACTGATCGTACAGGGATCGGACCGCCACAATAAGACAGTCCGATACCCCATACTCTCTGAGCACTCCCCACAGGACTTCCCGAGGGACACGGTCCAATGCCTTCCCCAAGTCCACAAAGCACATGTAGACTGGTTGGGCAAACTCCCATGCACCCTCAAGAACCCTGCCGAGAGTATAGAGCTGGTCCACAGTTCCACGACCAGGACGAAAACCACACTGTTCCTCCTGAATCCGAGGTTCGACTATCCGACGTAGCCTCCTCTCCAGTACACCTGAATAAACCTTACCGGGAAGGCTGAGGAGTGTGAGCTTTGACCATTATTTTATATTTTTAACTATAATTATTACGGTATAGTTTTTTTCTTTCTTTCTTTCTTTAGACTTGTGAAGTGAAGTGAATTATATTTATATAGCGCTTTTCTCTAGTGACTCAAAGCGCTTTACATAGTGAAACCCAATATCTAAGTTACATTTAAAGCAGTGTGGGTGGCACTGGGAGCAGGTGGGCAAAGTGTCTTGCCCAAGGACACAACGGCAGTGACTAGGATGGCGGAAGCGGGAATCGAACCTGCAACCCTCAATTTGCTGGCACGGCCACTCTACCAACCGAGCTATACCGCCCCTTATACTTCCTTTTCTTTTTTTTTTATTATTATTTTTTCAATTGTCATTCAAATTTGAACTTTACAGCACAGATAAGAACGAAATTTTGTTACATAAGCGTCAGGACTATAACTTGGATTAGTTTTGTTACTTCGATGCAGAGGGAATTTGGAACGAGCCAGGCGAGAATGTGAGTACATGATTCATTAATATATATATTATAGTAAAAAAACAGTGTGGTTTTCTTCCTGGTCGTGGAACTGTGGACCAGCTCTATACTCTCGGCAGGGTTCTTGAGGGTGCATGGGAGTTTGCCCAACCAGTCTACATGTGCTTTGTGGACTTGGAGAAGGCATTCGACCGTGTCCCTCGGGAAGTCCTGTGGGGAGTGCTCAGAGAGTATGGGGTATCGGACTGTCTTATTGTGGCGGTCCGATCCCTGTATGATCAGTGCCAGAGCTTGGTCCGCATTGCCGGCAGTAAGTCGGACACGTTTCCAGTGAGGGTTGGACTCCGCCAAGGCTGTCCTTTGTCACCGATTCTGTTCATAACTTTTATGGACAGAATTTCTAGGCGTTGAGGGGATCCGGTTTGGTGACCACGGGATTAGGTCTCTGCTTTTTGCAGATAATGTAGTCCTGATGGCTTCATCTGGCCGCGATCTTCAGCTCTCACTGGATCGGTTCGCAGCCGAGTGTGAAGCGACCGGAATGAGAATCAGCACCTCCAAGTCCGAGTCCATGGTTCTCGCCCGGAAAAGGGTGGAGTGCCATCTCCGGGTTGGGGAGGAGACCCTGCCCCAAGTGGAGGAGTTCAAGTACCTAGGAGTCTTGTTTACGAGTGAGGGAAGAGTGGATCGTGAGATCGACAGGCGGATCGGTGCGGCGTCTTCAGTAATGCGGACGTTGTACCGATCTGTTGTGGTGAGGAAGGAGCTGAGCCGGAAGGCAAAGCTCTCAATTTACCAGTCGATCTACGTTCCCATCCTCACCTATGGTCATGAGCTTTGGGTCATGACCGAAAGGATAAGATCACGGGTACAAGCGGCCGAAATGAGTCCGGGGTCTCTTCCTTAGAGATAGGGTGAGAAGCTCTGCCATCCGGGAGGAACTCAACGTAAAGCCGCTGCTCCTCCACATGGAGAGGAGCCAGATGAGGTGGTTCGGGCATCTGGTCAGGATGCCACCCGAACGCCTCCCTAGGGATGTGTTTAGGGCACGTCCAGCTGGTAGGAGGCCACGGGGAAGACCCAGGACACGTTGGGAAGACTATGTCTCCCGGCTGGCCTGGGAACGCCTCGGGATCCCCCGGGAAGAGCTAGACGAAGTGGCTGGAGATAGGGAAGTCTGGGCTTCCCTGCTTAGGCTGCTGCCCCCGCGACCCGACCTCGGATAAGCGGAAGATGATGGATGGATGCATGGACTATAGTAAAAAAAAAGCAAACAAATAGCGCTCACAGGGAGGTACGAATACTAGTCAACAAAATACAAACATGAAACAAAAACACTTGCTCGATGGCATGAATAACAATGAACTATCAACAAAAACAGCACGGTGGCACGGCTATGAAAAACTAAAACCAAAAACTTACTTGGCTTGGACAAAACCGAAAAGCGGAGTAGCAAGCAGTAAGCAAGTAGCAAGTTGTACAGCAGTATGTGTGATGGGATGTAAATTTAGTTAGTGGTATATTTCAGTGATTTTATGTAGTGGAGTTATATTCCTATGTAATTTTATATTAGCAACTTAAATATGTGTATTGTTAAATGGCAACAGTAGAGCACCGCTATTTGTAATATAGGGAGTTAATTTTGTTGTAATTCCAGCATTAATAAGAGCCATTGTAATACTGGGCGACTCCAGCAGGGGGCGCCTTGTACTGGGAGCTATACTAAGAGGACACGTGACTTCCTGGCAGTCATTACAGACGTGTACAGAACGAAGTTGTATCCTTGTGTCTGTAGAACTAAAACATCTCCCCTTCTCAGGTACAAGTGTTTTTATGTAAGTAGTTTTACCCTCAAATGTATCTTTGTACTGTTAAAACACGTTTGAATGAGTATATTGTTATAATCCGTGTCTTCTCAGTCGACAAGGCTTTATATGTGACCAAGCTAATGCTAAAGCTAATGCTAACTGCCGAATAGGAGTGTGCGATATCGCAAATTTGGGTATCGATACCGATCCGATACCGGCAAGTATCGCCGATACCGATACCAGAAGTGTCGTCATCTGATTGGGAGGGGGGGGGGGGGACTTCGGGGTATCGATACTTTTGAAAAACAAATTTGTACTTTTGCCTTTATTAATTGATTATGATAATAATACAACACAGGACAACGATTTAAGTAAAAAATAAAAATAAAATATTTATTACAAAAGTAATATCAATAGCAATAAAGTAATGCAAATAAGGTGCAAACAAGGCTTGTCGCCTCAAAACACAAAAACACTTAAGGTAAATAACAAAACTCTCGTTATTGAACAAAGTTGTAAACATGAACACAAAACAAAAGAACTGAGAAATTCAAATTAAAAAAGTAATAATATCAATTACAATAAAGTAAGTCGTGCAAATAAGGTGAAAACAAATACTGAACTCGGATAGTCGCCTCACAACACACAAGAACTTAAGTCAAAAAGAAAACACTAGTTATTAAACAGTTGTAAAAAATGAACACAAAACAAAAGAACTGAGAAATTATTATCGTTATTTTAGCGCAATAAAATACTTTACAGTTTACAACCAAGACATTAAGTCGCACTGGAAACGCACACGTGTGTGTGTGTGTGTGTCCGAGTGAACCTCGGAGCGAATTATACTGATGTGTGTGCGCCAACGCACCAAACGTCATGTTAATTGTATTTATTTTATTTTATTTTGGGTTGAAGATGAATTTTTAAAGTGTTTTTAAATCTCGTTCGCGACCCATCGCTAGGGAGGAAGGTGGAGTGGTGAGGAGTGATTTGCTTAATTTGGTGAAGTATCGATACCAACACGCCAGTATCGATACGATACCGATACTCACCATGTATCGATACTATCGATACTTGGTATCGATACGCCCAGCCCTACTGCCGAAGTCGAGGCGAATGCTAGCTGCATCATCAGTGTTGGACAGAGGTGGGTAGAGAAGCCAGAAATTGTACTCGAGTAAGAGTACTGTTACTTTAGAGATTTATTACTCAAGTAAAAGTAAGGAGTAGTCACCCAAATATTTACTTGAGTAAAAGTAAAAAGTATGTTGTGAAAAAACTACTCAAGTACTGAGTAACTGATGAGTAACCTGTTTGTTTAATGATTACGGCAACAAGTAATGCACAAAAACATAAAAATAGCTATGAGCAAATTCACAGCCAGGAATATCTCTTAAGCAACTAAAACAATAATATATATTAAATAATAAAACATGAAAGTAAAAAAAAAATAAGGCAAATTGAGCCACAATAACTTAACAGCACCATAGGCTCAGTAGGCATTCATCGATTGATTGGTTGATTGATTGAAACTTATATTATTAGATTGCACAGTACAGTACATATTCCCTACAATTGACCACTAAATAATAACACCCCAATAAGTTTTTCAACGTTAATCAATTACTTAATGAATGACCAAGTCGAGGTGATCTACCTCATATATATATATATATATGTATATATATACAGTATATCATTTGTAGTTATTTATTTTGCCGTTTTTGTTGACATGTTGAAGGTATTTTTAATGAATATACATGCATGTTTAACATATAGATTCCTATCTTTCATGAAGACAAGAATATAAGTCGGTGTATTACCTGATTCTGATGACTTGCATTGATTGGAATCAGACAGTATAGTGCTGATAATGTCCACGTTTTCAAATGGAGGAGAAAAAAAGTTCATCCTTTCTGTCCAATACCACATGCAGGTCGTTGGTTTTTGGCATCTTATTTGTCCAGTTTCCATATTCGTTTTTATACACTTTACAAGAAATACATTGGCGGCAAACTCTGTAGCTTGCTCGCTTGTTTGCGCTGGCTTTCGGAGACTCTTATTTTACGTTTAAATGTGTGTTTTATAGAGTTTCTGGGAATAATTCAGTGTAATTTGTAATGTTAAGGAATGATTAGTGACTTTTGCTACTCAAACAATATGGGTTTACTGTATGGGATGAACCTTTGTATTTACTTGAGACATCTTCAAATACTGTGTACATGTATACAATTTTGATGTTTGATTGTGGCAGTCATTACAGACGTGTACAGGACGAAGTTGTGTCCTTGTGTCTGTATAACTAAAACATCTCCCGTCTCAGGGCGATTACATATGCACAAAAGCGGTACGTAAAGTTCCCAGGCCGAGGAACAGAAAACAAACGACTTAAATAGTGACTGTGATGATGAGAAACAGGTGTGGGGCTGAGGGCAGGGGCGTGACTTGGAGACTAGGTGGAAACTAAGGAGTAACTATGGAAACCAACAAAACCAGGAAGTGCAAACACGAGAAACAAAGGTCCAAAAACAAAACATGATCAAACATAAACCCACATTAACAGGCATGACAATAAACTCATGGTAGTGCAGGATAAACAAAGCAATAAGGTGCACATAAAATTAAATAAATACATATAAATAACATCTAAATATATGTATAAAATAAATAAATATATATAAATATATAAAAAAATAAAATAATAATTATTACTGTTTTTTCATGGTTTTGAATCATTTTTTTTTCCGCAATTAAAAATAACAATCAGACATTAAAAAATCAGACATTTTACTCTAATTTGTAGTTTCTTATAAGTGTAAGCCTATTTTCCGAATCTTTCTCATTTTTTATTTTTAACTTTAATTTTTACATTGAATCAGAGTAAACAAACTATTATTGTATGATTTATATAATGTATTTCTTATTGAAATGACTTTTGGCGCCTATCTCAGCTACAATCGGGCGGAAGGCGGGGTACACCCTGGACAAGTCGCTACCTCATCGCAGATCTATGATCATGTTGGTATTAATGTTTCTTGTCAGTGAACCGCAGCTCCCCAGCGGCGACAGCACTCATGCGCGTTACGTCCATATTATTACCAAATCAATGACCATGTTGCTATTGATTTTTCTTGTCAGTGACCCGCAGCTCCCTAGCTGTGGCAGCACTCATGCGCGCTATGTCCATAATGCTTAACTGTAGGCAAGACTCAGTTATGTCGCCGTTGACAATTTAAGTTACCAAATCTATGAACGTGTTGGTATTGATGTTTCTTATCAGTGAACGACAGCTCCCCAGTGGTGGCAGCACTCATGCGCGCTACGTCCATAATGCTTAACTTAACGCAAGGATGGTTTGTCGCAGTTGACAATTTAAGTCATCAAATCTATGACCGTGTTGTTATTGATGTTTCGTGTCAGTGAACCGCAGCTCCCTCGCTGTGGCAGCACTCATGTGCGCTACGTCCATAATCCTTAACTGTCGGCAATAAATCGTTTTATCACTGTTGACAATTTAAGTCAACAAATCTATGATCTTGTTGGTATTGATGTTTCTTGTCAGTGAACCGTAGCTTCCCAGCGGCGACAGCACTCATGCGCGTTACGTCCATATTATTGCCAAATCAATGACCATGTTGCTATTGATTTTTCTTGTCAGTGAACCGCAGCTCTCAGTGGCAGCAACACTCATGCGCTCTACATCCATAATGTTTCACTGTAGGCAAGAATTTGTTTTGTCGCCGTTGACATTTTACGTCACCAAATCTATGACCATGTTGGTATTGATGTTTGTTGTCAGTGAACCATAGCTTCCCAGTGGCGGCAGCACTCATGCGCGCTACGTCCATAATGTTTAACTTTAGGGAAGGATGATTTGTCACAGTTGACAATTTAAGTCACCAAATCTATGAGCGGGTTGTTATTGATGTTTCGTGTCATTGAACCGTAGCTCCATAGCGGCAGCAGCACTCATGCGCGCTACGTCCATAATGCTTAACTGTAGGCAAGAAACAGTTATGTCGCCGTTGACATTTTAAGCCACCAAATCTATGACCGTGTTGGTATTGATGTTTCGTTTCAGTGAACCGCAGCTCCCCAGTAGCGGCAGCACTCATGCGCTCTTGGTCCATAATGCTTAACTGTAGGCAGGAAACAGTTATGTCGCAGTTGACAATTTAAGTAACCAAATCAATGACAATGTTGGTATTGATGTTTCTTGTCAGTGAACCGCAGCTCCCCAGTGGCGGCAGCAATCATGCTCGCTACGTCCATAATCCTTAACTGTCGGCAACAAATCGTTTTATCACTGTTGACACTTTAAGTCAACAAATCTATGATCTTGTTGGTATTGATGTTTCTTGTCAGTGAACCGCAGCTCCCTAGCGGCGGCAGCACTCATGCGCGCTACATTCATAATGCTTAACTTTAGGCAAGGACGGTTTGTCGCAGTTGACAGTTTAAGTTACCAAATCTATGACCGTGTTGTTATTGATATTTCGTGTCAGTGAACCGCAGCTCCCTAGCTGTGGCAGCACTCATGCGCGCTATGTCCATAATACTTAACTGTAGGCAAGACTCAGTTATGTCGCCGTTGACAATTTAAGTTACCAAATCTATGAACGTGTTGGTATTGATGTTTCTTGTCAGTTAACGACAGCTTCCTAGTGGCGGCAGCACTCATGCGCGCTACGTCCATAATGCTTAACTTAACGAAAGGATGGTTTGTCGCAGTAGACAATTTCCATCCATCCATCCATTTTCTACCGCTTATTCCCTTTTGGGGTCGCGGGGGGCGCTGGCGCCTATCTCAGCTACAATCGGGCGGAAGGCAGGGTACACCCTGGACAAGTCGCCACCTCATTGCAGGGCCAACACAGATAGACAGACAACATTCACACTCACATTCAAACACCAGGGCCAATTTAGTGTTGCCAATCAACCTATCCTCAGGTGCATGTTTTTGGAAGTGGGAGGAAGCCGGAGTACCCGGAGGGAACCCACGCATTCACGGGGAGAACATGCAAACTCCACACAGAAAGATCCCGAGCCTGGATTTGAACCCAGGACTGCAGGACCTTCGTATTGTGAGGCAGACACACTAACCCCTCTGCCACCGTGAAGCCCCAGTTGACAATTTAAGTCATCAAATCTATGACCGTGTTGGTATTGATGTTTCGTGTCAGTGAACCGCAGCTCCCTAGCGGCGGCAGCACTCATGTGCGCTACGTCCATAATCCTTAACTGTAGGCAATAAATAGTTTTATCACTGTTGACAATTTAAGTCACAAAATCTATGATTTTGTTGGAAGTGATGTTTCTTCTCAGTGAACCGCAGCATCCCAGTGGTGGCAGCACTCATGCGCGCTACGTCCATAATACTTAACTCTAGGCAAGAAACAGTAATGTCACCTTTGATATTTTAAGTCACCAAATCAATGACCGTGTTGGTATTGATGTTTTGTGTCAGTGAACCGCAGCCCTCCAGTGGCGGCGGCACTCATGCGGGCTACGTCCATAATGCTTCACTGTAGGCAAGAAACAGTTATGTCGCCGTTAACATTCTAAGCCACCAAATCTATGACCGTGTTGGTATTGATGTTTCGTGTCAGTGAACCGCAGCTCCCTAGCGGCGGCAGCACTCATGTGCGCTACGTCCATAATCCTTAACTGTCAACAATAATTAGTTTTATCACTGTTGACAATTTAAGTCACAAAATCTATGATTTTGTTGGAAGTGATGTTTCTTCTCAGTGAACCGCAGCATCCCAGTGGTGGCAGCACTCATGCGCGCTACATCCATAATACTTAACTCTAGGCAAGAAACAGTAATGTCGCCTTTGATATTTTAAGTCACCAAATCAATGACCGTGTTGGTATTGATGTTTCGTGTCAGTGAACCACGGCTCCCCAGCAGCGGCAGCACTCATGCGCTCGTTGTCCTTAATGCTTAACTGTAGGCAGGAAACAGTTATGTCGCTGTTGACATTTTACGTCACCAAATCTATGACCGTGTTGGTATTGATGTTTGTTGTCAGTGAACCATAGCTTCCCAGTGGCGACAGCGCTCATGAGCGCTACGTCCATAATGCTTAACTTAACGCATTTAAGTTGACAATTTAAGTCACAAAATCTATGATCTTGTTGGAAGTGATGTTTCTTCTCAGTGAACCGCAGCTCTCCAGTGGTGACAGCACTCATGAGCGCTACGTCCATAATGCTTAACTCTAGGCAAGAAACACTTATGTCGCCTTTGACATTTTAAGTCACCAAATCAATTACCGTGTTGGTATTAATGTTTCTTGTCGGTGAACCCTAGCCTACCAGTGGTGGCAGCACTCATGCGCGCTACGTCCATAGTGCTTAACTTTAGGGAAGGACGGTTTGTCGCAGTTGACAATTTAAGCCATCAAATCTATGACCATGTTGGTATTGATGTTTCTTGTCAGTGAACCGCAGCTCCCCAGTGGCGGCAGCACTCATGCGCTCTAGGTCCATAATCCTTAACTGTCAGCAATAAATAGTTTTATCACTGTTGACAATTTAAGTCACCAAATATATGATCTTGTTGGTATTGATGTTTCTTGTCAGTGAACCGTAGCTTCCCAGTGGCGGCAGCACTCATGCGCGCTACGTCCATAATGCTTAACTTTACGTAAGGACGGTTTGTCGCAGTTGACAATTTAAGTCATCAAATCTATGACCGTGTTGTTATTGATGTTTCGTGTCAGTGAACCGCAGCACCCTAGCGGCGGCAGCACTCATGCGCGCTACGTCCATAATGCTTAACTGTAGGCACGAAGCAGTTATGTCGCAGTTGACAATTTAAGTCACCAAATCAATGACCGTGTTGGTATTGATGTTTCTTGTCAGTGAACCGCAGCTTCCCAGTGGCAGCAGCACTCATGCGCTCTACATCCATAATGCTTCACTGTAGGCAAGAATCAATTTTACGTCACTAAATCTATGACGGTGTCGTTATTGATGTTTCTTGTCAGATGTTTTTATTTTAATGTGCGGGCATAAATACAGTATATAACACACAAAAATAATGTTTTTATTTATCATTATTATTCTTATTATTATTATTTAAAGCAGGTGGTGGGCCCTCATTTGTTGTTGTTCATTAATTTTTTGTGTGTGTTTTTCATTTGACACCAATTATTGTTGCCTTAATAATTATTCTGCATGCATTATTCAGGGAGGCAGAAACCCTCATATCGAAAGAAAAAAAAAAATAAATAAAAAATAAAAAGACGTCAATTTCCATAAATAGAAATTGTCCCATTTTCCCTGTGAACAGCCTTTTTTTTTTTTTTTTTTTTTAAGCTGATTAGCGACGCCCGAGGAGTTGCCTCCTGATGGAAGAAAGAGAACATCATATTTAACGAGGCTGTCACTCCTCCGCCATCTTGTCGGGAGTGACGGGCAGAAATCCTCCAACGTGCTCGTCGCGGACGCTGGCAGCGTTTGATTACTGTCACTCCCGTCCGCGCCGTCACGGCCATCGATGACGCCTTTGTTGAGGCGGGCCGTAATACCGGCTCCCACCACTGGAGGCGCTTTTTTTTTGTTGCAGATTTTTTTTTGTGCAAAAAGGCGCCTGTGTGTCGTGGCGGCACTCGTGCTTTCATCAGATGACCGTCGGATAAAACTCCATAGAGCACTTACTTAAAAAAAAAAAAAACACACGTCATCACTTAAGGAAGCTTTTAGCCAACAAAATGTTCCTGGTCTGGCTTTTTATTGAGCTGCTGAGTGAGAGGAACTCTGCGCTCACTTCCCCGACGACAACGATTAGCTTGCAAAAACACTCAGAAACAGGAAAATGTTTTTCTGCCTTTAACTTCCATGAACAAAGTCGGGAAGACCATGCACGGCACATTAAATTGGCTCGTGAAAGCCAATTTAATGTGTCTGCACCGCAACTCCCCAGTGATGGCAGCACTCGTGCAGCCGGGTCTGGTGTGGGCAAACACAGTCTGATTAGAAAGACCATGAAAAGGGACTAGTTTTGTCGCTGTTGACAATTTAAGTTACCATTTTTATGGCCGTTTTCCTTATCAGTGAACCGCAGCTCTCCAGTGGCGGCAGCACTCGTGCGCGCTTTGTCCATAATGTTTAACTGTAGGCAAGAAACAGTTACGTCGCCGTAGACAATTTGGGATTGATGTTTCTTGTCAGCGAACCACAGCTCCCAAGTGGAGGCAGCACTCAAGCACACAAACCTCAGTGGATTGCAACTCCCCAGTGAAGGGAGCACTCGTGCGCGCTTTGTCCATAATGCTTAACTTTAGGCATGAAACAGTTATGTCACCATTGACAAATTAGGTCACCAAATCCATGACCGTGTTGGTATTGATGTTTCTTGTCAGTGAACCACAACTCCTCAGAGGCGTCAGCACTCATGCAGCCATGCATGATTGTAGGCAAGATTCATCTGACTAGAAAGACCATAAAAAGGGTCTAGTATTGTCGCTGTTGACATTTTAGGTAACCAAATTTATGACTGTGTTCCTTATCGCTGAACCACAGCTACCCAGTGGCGGCAGCACTCATGCGCACTACGTCCATAATGCTTAACTATAGGCAAGAAACAGTTATGTTGCTGTTGACAATTTAAGTCACTGAATCTATGACCCTGTTGGTATTGATGTTTCTTGTCAGCGAACCACAGTTCCCCAGTGGAGGCAGCACTCAAGCACACTACCCTCAGTGGATTGCAACTCCCTAGTGAAGGGAGCACTCGTGCGCGCTTTGTCCATAATGTTTAACTGTAGGCAAAAAACAGTTATGTCACTGTTGACAATTTAGGTCACCAAATCCAAGACCGTGTTGGTATCGATGCTTCTTGTCAGTGAACCGCAACTCCTCAGAGGCGTCAGCACTCATGCAGCCATGCATGATGTAGGCAAGATTCATCTGACTAGAAAGACCAGCCAGGCCTGGTGTGGGCAAACACAGTCTGATTAGAAAGACCATGAAAAGGGACTAGTTTTGTCGCTGTTGACAATTTAAGTCACCAAATTTATGACCGTGTTCCTTATCAGTGAACCGCAGCTCTCCAGTGGTGGCAGCACTCATGCGCGCTTTGTCCATAATGTTTAACTGTAGGCAAGAAACAGTTATGTCGCTGTTGACAATTTAAATCACCAAATCTATGACCGTGTTAGTATTGATGTTTCTTGTCAGTGAACCTCAGCTCCCCAGTGGTTGCATCACTCATGCGCGCTACATCCATAATGCTTAATTGTAGGCAGGAAACAGTTATGTCGCTGCTTACAATTTAAGTCACCAAATCTATGACCGTGTTGGAAGTGATATGTTGGTGAACCACAGCTCCCCAGTGGCAGCGGCACTCATGTGCGCTATGTCCATATAATGCTTAACTGTAGGCAAGAAACAGTTATGTCGCTGTTGACAATTTAAGTCACCAAATCTATGACCGTGTTGGTATTGATGTTTCTTGTTAGTGAACTGCAGTTTTCCAGTGGTGTCAGCACTCATGCGCACTACGTAGTGTTCATAATGCTTAACTGTGGGCAGGGAACAGTTATGTCGCTGTTTACAATTTAAGTCACCAAATCTATAACTGTGTTGGAAGTGATATGTTGGCGAACCACAGCTCCCCAGTGGCAGCGGCACTCATGCGCGCTACGTCCATAATGTTTAACTGTAGGCAAGAAACAGTTATGTCGCTGTTGACAATTTAAATCACCGAAATCTATGACCGTGTTGGTATTGATGTTTCTTGTCAGTGAACTGCAGCTCTCCAGTGGAGTCAGCATTCATGCGCAGTACGTCGATAATGCTTAACTGTGGGCAGGAAACAGCTAGTTCGCTGTTTACAACTTAAGTCACCAAATCTATGACCGTGTTGGTATTGATGTTACTTGTCAGTGAACCGCAGCTCCCCAGTGGCGGCGGCACTCATGCGCGCTACGTCCATATAATGCTTAACTGTAGGCAAGAAACAGTTATGTCGCTGTTGACAATTTAAGTCACCAAATCTATGACTGTGTTGGAATTGATGTTTCTTGTCAATGAACCGCAACTCCTCAGAGGCGTCAGCACTCATGCAGCCATCATGATGTAGGCAAGATTAATTTGACTAGAAAGACCACAAAAAGGGTCTAGTGTGCGTTTCCAGTACAGAGTAAATATATGGTGCAGCACCAGCTGTACACAGACTACTCTAACTTGACAAGATGGAATGTTCCTCACTTTACTCTGCATGTGTTTGGTACCGAATGTTCTGCGGCATAAACGTCAACATCCTTTATTTTGAAGTATTTAGGTTCAGGAAACACAAAAGTTGAGTAAAAAGGTGCCAGCGTGTACGTCTCCGATATCTGAGTAGCAAGCGACGACGGAGATGACTAATGTGAGCGGACAGGAGATAAAAGTCCTCGTGTGCACAAATACTCACAGCAGACATGATTCCATTAATAACAAACACACCAAAAAATAGAAGAGCTCGACGTCATAATAACAAATGAGTCATTTGCAGCCGCTCGAAAAGAAACAACAACTGTGACAGCATCTTTTTTTTTTTTTGTAATCAACGACTTAAGTGAATAAAATCAACTAAACAGACCTCAGTTTTAGTCACGCAAACTTGGAAAGTAATTCAACACTTTTTGGGGAAAATAGGATTCCCCAAAATGGATTTTGTGACATAAAAAATTGACAATTTGATTTGGAATATTAAGAATTATTATACTTTTCCCACTGCACTCCGTATTTGATTAATCATAAAATACATTTATTCTAAAATATCCTAATTTTGTTGTAAAGCAAGTAAATGCTAACTTTTTTTTGGAGTTGATTACATTTTAAAATATAATTTAATAATTAAATAATATATAGGTAGATAATATATTAGTATTAAAATATATAATATTATTTTAAATTTGGGAAATCCTTTCTCAAATTAGATTTTTCTTACCATTGCAGTGTGTATTAAGGGAAGAAATACATATTTTAAATATCTATCAATAATATCTATCAATAAATAATACTATTAAAATTATTACTATAAATATTGTATTATATATGTAATACAGAATACAAATATGATAATATATTACATATATACCATAATATTTAATATTATATATGTAGGATGTAATATATTGCATGGATATTAAAATATTTATAGTATTTATTAATTGATATCTAAATATTTTCTCTCTTTAGTAAGCACTACGAATATTATATTATATATGTATATTATAGTGTTATTATTATTATTATTATATTATTATCATTTAACACTATAACTTATGATTCGTAAATATTTTCTCCTTTTAGTACGCACTATAAATATTATATATGTAATACATGATATTATATATTGCATATATAATATTATTATTAATATATTATTATTTAACACTATAAATATGTTATATATGTCATACATTATAAATATGTTGTTATAATATTTCTTAATATATATTTAAAAAATATTTCCTGCCTTTAACACGCACTATACAATAATATATTACATATATATTTATATTGTCTATGAAATATGATATATATTGTATTTAATATATATATATAGTAATATTTTATTATAGTATTATTCCTTGATAGATATTAAAAAAATATATTTTCTCCTTTTAATACGCACTTCGATGGTAAGAAAAAAAACATTATAATTTAATAATATAATATTTATAGTATACATGTAATATATCACATAATATATTGAATATATACTATATTTATAGTATTAATTATTGATAAGATATTTACAAAAATATTTCATCTTTAACATGCACTATAAAAATTATGTTATATATGTAATACAATATATAATTAATTGCATATATATTACTATATTTATAAAACTTTATTAGTAGATATTTAAACAAATATTTCCTCCCTTTAATACGCACTTTATATTATACTACATATATACTGTAATACTTAATGTATATATGTAATATATAATGTATTATATATATATTATAATATTTATAGTATTATCTATTAATACTTATCAAAACATATATTTTCTCCCTTTTATACGGACTTCAATGGTAAGAAAATAAATATTATAATATATTATATGTATTATACTATTTAAAGTAATATTTATTGATAGATATTAAAAAAATATTTTAAAAAACCCTCTTAAATACGGACTTCAATGGTAAGAAAATACATATTATAATACATATATACTATATATTTTATAGTATATATGTAATATATTATTAAGTGTATTATTTATTGATACTTATCAAATTATATATTTTCTCCCTTTAATACATCCTTTAATGGTAATAAAATAAATGTTTTAAAACATATTACTTCTATTTTATATTATTTGTAGTATATATGTAATATATTTTGTAATGGATTGCAAATATATTATATAATATTTATCGTAGTAATAGACATTAAAACATATATTTTCTCCCTTAATTTCGCACTTCAATGGAAAGAAAATAAATAGTATATTACATATATATTAAAATAATTAAATGATTATGTATTGGTAGATATCCAAAAATATATTTTCTACTTTTAATACGCACTGTAGTGGTAAGAAAATAAATATCATAAAACAGGACATATTTTGTATTATTTATAGTATATATGTAATATATTTGATAATGTATTGCAATATATTATAATATTTAGACTATTATTAATTTATAGATATTAAGATATATATTCTCCCTTTAATACGCACTTCAATGGTAAGAAAATAAATATAATAATACATATATTTTATAATTTTTATAGCAAATGTATTGATACACATTAAAAATATATTTTCTCCCTTTAACATGCATTATAAATATCATACATATATGATACAATATATAATAAAGTGCATACATATTATTTTATATATAGAACTATTTATTGATAGATATTTTAAAGAAATATTTTCTCCTTTTCGCACTATATAATATTAAACTACATACATACCGTAATATTTATAGTATATTTGTAATATATTATATCATGGATTGCATATATACTATAATATTTATAGTATTATTTATTGATAGATATTTGAAAAAAAATCTCCCTTAAATATGCACTTCAATGTTAAGAAAATAAATATTGTAATATAATACATACATCCTAAATTTTTTTGTAATTTATTTGTTAAAGTATTATTTAAAGATGTAAATCAAAAAATATATTTTCTCCCTATAATGGTAAGAAAATAAATATTATAATATATTTATCATATATATTTAATATATCTTATCATGTATTACATGCATATTGTAACATTTCTAGCATTATTTATCTTGTATTAGTTATTTATCATTATTTATCGATAGATGTTAAACATATATTTTATCCCTTTAATGCGCACTTCAATGGTAAGAAATTAAATACAATAATATATTATGTATGTATTATAATATTTATAGCATTATTTATAAATATACATTAAAAATATATTTTCCCTCTATAACACGCATTGTAAAAATTATATTATATATGAAATAAATATATAATTAAATGCACATATATTACTATATTTATAGATCTATTTATGGATGGATACTTAAATAAATATTTTCTCCCTTTTACACTGTATAACATTAAATTATATATATATATATATATATATATACACATAATGTATTACATATATATTATAATATTTATAGTATTATTTAATATAATATTGAAAAAAATATTTAAATATGCACTTCAATTGTAAGAAAATAAATATAATATATTACATGTATACTATAATATTTATAATATACTGTATATGTAATTTATCTTTTTACAGTATTATTTATTGATAGATATCAAAAAATATATTTTCTCCCTTTAACGGTAAGAAAATGAATATTATATTACATATATACTAATATTTATCGAGAATATTTAATATATTTTATAATGTATTACATATATATTGTAATATTTATAACATTTATCTATACTAATTATTTATCATTATTTATCTCAATGTATTGATGGATATTAAAACATATATTTTCTCCCTTTAATACGCACGTTAATGGTAAGAAATTAAATACAATAATGTATTATATATATACAATAATATTTATAGCATTTTATATCTATATATACGTACATACATATATATATATATATATTGCATATATATTATAATATTTATAGTATTATTTATTGATAATATACAAATATTTAATACAAACTTTAATAGTAAGAAAAATAAATATAATATATTACTTATATACAATAATATTTAAAACATACATGTAATTATTTTTTATAGTGCTATTTGTTGACGGATATCAAAAAATATATTTTTTCCCTTTAATGGTAAGAAAATAAATATTATAATATTTATAGCATTATTTATTTTATACTATTTATTTATCTCAATTTATTGATATATATATATATATGTATATATATATATATATATATATACTATATCATGTATTGCATATATATTATAATATTTATAGTATTATTTATTGATATTAAAAAAAATGCACTTCAATGGTAAAAAAATAAATATGATATATTACTTATATAAAAAATATTTATAATATATATATGTAATAATTTTTATACAGTATTATTTATTGATAGATATCAAAAAAATAAAAAGTCTCCCTTTAACGGTAAGAAAATAAATATAATATATTACATATGCCACCCGAACGCCTCCCTAGGGATGTGTTTAGGGCACGTCCAGCTGGTAGGAGGCCACGGGGAAGACCCAGGACACGTTGGGAAGACTATGTCTCCCGGCTGGCCTGGGAACGCCTCGGGATCCCCCGGGAAGAGCTAGACGAAGTGGCTGGAGATAGGGAAGTCTGGGCTTCCCTGCTTAGGCTGCTGCCCCCGCGACCCGACCTCGGATAAGCGGAAGATGATGGATGGATGGAAGGATGGATATTACATATAGACTTTAGTATTTGTCGTATATATTTAATATATTTTGTAATATATTACATATATATTGTAATATTTATAGCATTATTTATCGATAGATGATCAAAAATTTATATTTTCTTTTTTAATTTTCACTTCAATGATAAGAAAATCAATTTAAAAAAATGTGAATAGATGTTCTAAAGATAAAAATGCCAGTGAGGTATGAAAGTATGACGTATGAAAAAATAAATCAGACTAATCAAATCAAAAAAATGACAAATAAAAAATAAATGAATCAATGAGCGATGCATCGAGGTTGAAATTGAACACAGATTTTGTTTTGGATCGCACATCACTGAAGAAGAGCGAGGGAAAGAGGTGCTTGGTGGAGGTAATCAGCTAATTAGAACGTCTAATTAAGCCGACGCTTCCTCCGAAGGAAGCCAAAGAAAGTTAACGAGCTTCAGCTTGAGTCATCGACTCCTGATGACACACTCTTGACGTTTTTGGGCCGTCCCAGAAAGTCGACTAACGACGCGCCCGACCGGCAATTAAGGCGCCATTGTGGCGCTAATCTCAGCCGGCTGATTGCTGATTAGCATAAGCGACACAAACAACAAACAAAACGACGACGACGACGAGCTGGGAAGGGTTTGACATAAAGAATGAGACGTCGCTGCGCGCCTCCTATCTCTGATCCCGCTCTGCAGATTCCCCCCAACTAATTGATTCCGAGTCGCCAATTAAATACTCGTTAAGATTCTCAACCTGATAGAAATGTTTGAATTGGACTTAATTGCTGCTGATCATTTTCTTCAAAAACAAAACACGCGGCCATAGAGGATCTTTGATCGTACAGCGTATGCTTAAAAACAGCAGAGCCCTGTTCTCTTATAGAGGATCTTTGATTCGCATTTTAATAGTAAAAACAGCAGTCCACTTTTGGAACTTAAAAGTATTTTTGCAGAAGAATCCCTAAAAACCAGCGCAACAGAGGATCTATGGCAGATCCCTAAAAACCGCACAGAGCTCATGTCACATAAAGGATCTTTGACTAGCATTTTTACAGCAGATTCCCCACAACAAAATTGTAGCGTTTTTGTGACAGATTGCTAAAAGGCAGAAGAGCACTTCTGTCCAATAGAAGATCTTCGAGTAACATTTTTGTATTAGATTCCCAAAAAAACAGCAGGGCACTGTTGTCATATAGAGGATCTTTGACTAGATTTTTGCAGCAAATTCCTAAAAAGCAGCGGACCATTCCTGTCATATAGAGGATCTTTGACGAGCATACTTGCAGCCGATGCCTAAAAACAGCAGCACACTCCTCTCCTATAGAGGATCTTTGACGAGCATGCTTGCAGCCGACGCCTAAAAACAGCAGTCCACTTTTGGAAACCAAAAAGATCTTTGACTATTTTTGCAGCAAATTCCTAAAAAGCAGCGGACCATTCCTGTCATATAGAGGCTCTTTGACGAGCATGATCGCAGTCGATGCCTAAAAACAGCAGCACACTCCTGTTATGTAGACGATCTTTGAAGAGCATGCTTGCAGCCGATGCCTCAAAACAGCAACCCACTCCTGTCATATAGAGGATCTTTGATTCGCAGTTTTAGTTGTAAAAACAGCAGTCCACTTTTGGAACATAAAAAAACTTTCACTCGTATCTTTGCAGAAGAATCTCTAAAAAGCAGCGCAAAAGAGGATCTACGACAGATCCCAAAAAACAGCACAGCGCTCATGTCTCATAGAGGATTTTTGACTAGGATTTTGCAGCAAATTCCTAAAAACAGTAGACCACTCCTGTCATACAGAGGATTTTTGACGAGCAGGCTTGCAGCCGATGCCTAAAAACAGCAGCACACTCCCCTTCGATAGAGGATCTTTGACGAGCATGCTTGCAGCCGATGCCTAAAAACAGCAGTCCACTTTTGGAACATAAAAGATCTTTGACTAGTATTTTTTCAGAAGAATCTCTAAAAAGCAGCGCAAAAGAGGATCTACGGCAGACCCCTAAAAACAGCACAGCGCTCATGTCACATAGAGGATCTTTGACTAGCATTTTCACAGGAGATTCCCCAAAACAGAATTGTAGCGTTTTTGTGACAGATTGCTAAAAGGCAGAAGAGCACTTCTGTCCGAAAGAGGATCTTTGAGTAACATTTTTGTCGCAGATTCCTAAAAACACAGCAGGGCACTGTTGTCATATAGAGGATCTTTGACTAGATTTTTGCAGCAAATTCCTAAAAAGCAGCGGACCTTTCCTGTCATATAAGGATCTTTGATGAGCATACTTGCAACCGATGCCTAAAAACAGCAGCACACTCCTCTCCTATTGAGGATTTTTGACGAGCATGCTTGCAGCCGATGCCTAAAAACAGCAGTCCACTTTTGGAACATAAAAGATCTTTGACTAGTATTTTTTCAGAAGAATCTCTAAAAAGCAGGGCAACAGAGGGTCTACGGCAGATCCCTAAAAACAGCACAGCGCTCATGTCACATAGAGGATCTTTGACTAGCATTTTTACAGCAGATTCCCCAAAACAGAATTGTAGTGTTTTTGTGACAGATTGCTAAAAGGCAGAAGAGCACTTCTGTCCAATAGAGGATCTTCGCGCAACATTTTTGTAGCAGATTCCTAAAAAAAACAAACAGCAGGGCATTGTTGTCATTAAGAGGATCTTTGACTGTAATTTTGCAGCAAATTCCTAAAAAAAAGCGGACCAATCCTGTCATATAGAGAGGATCTTTGATGAGTATGCCTGGAGACGATGCCTAAAAACAACAGCACACTCCTGTCATATCGAGGATTTTTGACTAGCATTTTCACAGCAGATTCGCAAAAACAGAATCATAGCTTTTTTTGTGACAGATTGCTAAAATGCAGAAAAACACTTCTGTTCAATAGAGGATCTTCGAGTAACATTTTTGTAGCAGATTACTAAAATAACTGTTGTCATATAGAGGATCTTTGACTAGATTTCTGCAGCAAATTCCTAAAAAGCAGCGGACCATTCCTGTCATATAAGGACCTTTGATGAGCATACTTTCAGCCGATGCCTAAAAACAGCAGCACACTCCTGTCATATAGAGGATCTTTGACGAGCATGCTTGCAACCGATGCCTAAAAACAGCAGCACACTCCTCTTCTATAGAGGATCTTTGACGAGCATGCTTGCAGCCGATGCCTAAAAACAGCAGCACACTCCTCTGCTATAGAGGATCTTTGACGAGCATGCTTGCAGCCGATGCCTAAAAACAGCAGCACACTCCTGTCATACAGAGGATCTTTGACGAGCATGCTTGCAGCCGATGCCTAAAAAACAGCAGTCCACTTTTGGAACATAAAAGATCTTTGACTAGTATTTTTTCAGAAAAATATCTAAAAAGCAGCTCAACAGAGGATCTACAGCAGATCCCTAAAAACCGCACAGCGCTCATGTCACATAGAGGATCTTTGACTAGCATTTTCACAGCAGATTCCCCAAAACAGAATTGTAGCGTTTTTGTGACAGATCACTAAAAAGCAGAAGAGCACTTCTGTCCAATAGAGGATCTTCGAGCAACATTTTTGTAGCAGATTCCTATAAAAAAAAAAACAGCAGGACACTGTTGTCATTAAGAGGATCTTTGACTGTAATTTTGCACCAAATTCCTGAAAAAAAGCGGTCCAATCCTGTCATAAAGAGGATCTTTGACAAGCATACTTGCAGTCGATGCCTAGAAACAGCAGCACACTCCTGTCACATAGAGGATCTTTGATGAGTATGCCTGGAGTCGATGCCTAAAAACAGCAGCACACTCCTGTCATATAGAGGATTTTTGACTAGCCTTTTTACAGCAGATTCCCAAAAACAGAATCATAGCTTATTTTTGTGACAGATTGCTAAAATGCAGAAAAGCACTTCTGTCCAACATTTTTTTTGCGGATTCCTAAAATAACAGCAGGGCACTGTTGTCATATAGAGGATCTTTGACTAGATTTTTGCATCAAATTCCTAAAAAGCAGCGGACCATTCCTGTCATATAGAGGATCTTTGACGAGCATACTTGCAGCCGATGCCTAAAAACAGCAGCACACTCCTCTCCTATAGAGGATCTTTGACGAGCATGCTTGCAGCCGATGCCTAGAAATGGCAGTCCACTTTTTGAACATAAAAGATCTTTGACTATTTTTGCAGCAAATTCCTAAAAAGCAGAGGACAATTCCTGTCATATAGAGGATCTTTGACGAGCATGATCGCAGTCGATGCCTAAAAACAGCAGCACACTCCTGTCATATCGAGGATCCTTGACGAACATACCTGCAGGCGATGCCTAAAATCTGCAGCACACTTTTCTTCTATAGAGGATCTTTGATTGACATTCGTAGTACTAAAAACAGCAGTCCACTTTTGGAACTTAAAAGTATTTTTGCAGAAGAATCCCTAAAAACCAGCGCAAAAGAGGATCTACGGCAGACCCCTAAAAACAGCACAGAGCTCATGTCACATAGAGGATCTTTGAATAGCATTTTCACAGCAGATTCCCCAAAACAGAATTGTAGCGTTTTTGTGACAGATTGCTAAAAGGCAGAAGAGCACTTCTGTCCAATAGAGGATCTTCGAGTAACATTTTTGTATTAGATTCCCCCAAAAAACAGCAGGACACTGTTGTCATTAAGAGGATCTTTGACTAGATTTTTGCAGCAAATTCCTAAAAAGCAGCAGACAATTCCTGTAATATAGAGGATCTTTGACGAGCATACTTGCAGCCGATGCCTAAAAACAGCAGCACACTCCTCTCCTATAGAGGATCTTTGACGAGCATGCTTGCAGCCGATGCCTAAAAATGGCAGTCCACTTTTGGAACATAAAAGATCTTTGACTATTTTTTGCAGCAAATTCCTAAAAAGCAGAGGATAATTCCTGTCATATAGAGGATCTTTGACGAGCATACTTTCAGCCAATGCCTAAAAACAGCAGCACACTCCTGTCATATAGAGGATCTTTGAACAGCATGCTTGCATCCGATGCCTAAAAACAGCAGTCCAATTTTGAAACATAAAATATCTTTGACTAGTATTTTTGCAGAGGATTCCCTAAAAAGCAGCGCAACAGAGGATCTACGGCAGATCCCTAAAAAAACAGCACAGCGCTCATGTCACATAGAGGGTCTTTGACTATAATTTTGCAGCAAATTACTAAAAATAGTGGACCAATCCTGTCTTATAGAGGATTTTTGACGAGCATACTTGCAGCCGATGCCTAAAAACAGCAGGGCGTTCATGTCACATAGAAGATCTTTGACTAAGATTCTGCAGCAAATTAATAAAAATCATCAGACCAATCCTGTCATATAGAGGATCTTTGACAAGCATGCTTGCAGCTGACGCCTAAAAACAGCAACCCACTCCTGTTATATAGAGGATCTTTGACTTGCATTTTTAGTAGTAAAAACAGCAGTCCAGGTTTGGAACATATTAGATCTTTGCCTCGTATTTTTGCAGAAGAATCCCTAAAAAGCTGCGCAACAGAAGATCTACGGCAGATCCCTAAAAAAACAGCACAGCCCTCATGTCTCATAGAGGATCTTTGACTAGAATTTTGCAGCAAATTACTAAAAACAGTGGACCAATCCTGTCTTATAGAGGACGAGCATACTTGCAGCCGATGCCTAAAAACAGCAGAGCGCTCATGTCACATAGAGGATCTTTGACCAGCCTTTTTTGCAGCTCGTCCTTAACACAGCATACTGTCCGCGGTCCTCCTGTCACATAAAGGATCTTTGACGGTGTCTGTCTTTACCTGGTGATCGGCAGAAGAAGAGGAGCAAGGGAAGGAGGGTGATGATGATGATGATGATGAAGATGAGGGTGGGGGTGGGGGGTGGGTGCTGGGGGGGAGGGGCCTATGCCTACAAAAGCGTGGGGCGGCATCCTCCACGTAGTCACAAAGGCACGGCGGCGCCAGGAGAGGAAACATTACTGATTAGACTGACAGCTTGAGGATTGTCACCCGACACAGGTAGGAACACCTGGGGGGGGGGAGGAGGGGGGGGGGGGTGCTGTGTGACCCTTGACCTCCTGTGGATGAAGCTGCACTATTTATCTTACTTTGCTATATGACCACAAACTGTCCGTGATCTTTCATCTGATAATTGCAAGCACATTTACTCGTCACACACGTTACGTTACACACTTTGTTACACACGTTGTGTTACACACTTTGTTCAACACTTCATGTTACACACGTTATGTTACACACTTAATTACACACTTCACGTTACACATGTTATGTTACACACTTTGTTCAACACTTCATGTTACACATGTTATGTTACACACTTCACGTTACACAGGTTATGTTACACACTTTGTTCAACACTTCATTTTACACACGTTATGTTACACACTTTCTTCAACACTTCATGTTATGTTATGTTACACACTTCACGTTACACACGTTATCTTACACACTTTGTTCAACACTTCATGATACACATGTTATGTTACACACTTCACGTTACACACGTGTTACACACTTTGTTCAACACTTCATGTTACACCCGTTATGGTAAACACTTAGTTACACACTTCACGTTACACAGGTTTTGTTACACACCTTGTTCAACACTTCATGTTGCACACGTTATGTTACACACTTCACGTTACACACGCTATGTTACACACTTTGTTACACACTTCATGTTACACACTTTGTTACACACTTCATGTTACACACGTTATGTTACACACTCTATTACACACTTCATGTTGTTTACGTAATGTTACACACTTTGTTACACACTTCATATTACACACGTTATGTTACACACCTTGTTCAACACTTAATGTTACACACGCTATGTTACACACTGTTACACACTTCATGTTACACACGTTATGTTACACACTTTGTTAAACACTTCATGTTACACACGTTATGATAGACACTTTGTGTCACAAACTTCATGTAAAACACGTTTTGTTGCACGTTATGTTACACAATTTGTTAAACACATGTTACACACGTTATGATACACACCTTATGTTACACACTTTGTTAAACACTTTATGCTACACACTTTGTCACACACTTCATGTTACAGATACGCACTTTTTATTTATCACCCTTTATGATACACACTTTATGATACAGTCTTTTTGACACACGTTATGTTACATATGTTGTGTTACGCATGTTATGATACACACATTATGTCACACAATTTGTCACACACTTCACGTTACACACGTGATACACATGTTATTTTACACACTTTATGTCACACACTTCATGTTAGTCACATTGTGATACACACGTTATGAGACACACATTATGTCACATACTTTATTTCACACAATTCATGTTATACACGTTATGATAGACACTTTATGTCACAATCTTCATGTTAAACACATTATGATACACACGTAATGTTACACACTTCATGTTACACACATTATGATACACACGTTATGTTGCACACTTTATGTCACATATGTTATGATACACATGTTATGTTACACACGTTATGTCACACACGCTATGTCACACACTTCATGTTACATGTAATGTGATACAAACAGTTCATGTTACACATGTGATACACACGTTTTGTTACAAACTATGTAACACACTTCATGTTACACATGTTACGCTACACACTCTATGTCACACACTTAATGTTACATGCGTTGTGATACAAACACTTCATGTTACACATGCTATGATGCACATGTTTTGTTGCAAACGTTATGTAACACACTTCATGTTACACACGTTACATTACACACTTTATGTCACATTTAATGTTACACACCTTGTGATGCATATGTTATGTTACACACTTTATGTCACACACTTCATGTTACACACGTTGTGATACACATGTTATGATACGAACTATGTCACCTACTTCATGTTACACACATTATGATACACTCGTTATGTTACACTTTATTTCAGACGCTTCATGTTACACATGTTATGATATACAGATTATGTTACAAACTTTATGTAACACACTTCATGTTACACATGTTACGTTACACACTTTATGTCACACACTTCATGTTACACACGTGATGCACACACTATGTTACACACTTTATATCACACATTTCATGTTACACACGTGATGCACACGTTACGTTACACACTATGTCACTTACTTCATGTTACACACATTATGATACACACCTTATGTTACACACTTTATTTCAGACACTTAATATTACACTCGTGATACACACGTTATGTTACACACGTGTTACACACTTTATGTCCCACATTTCATGTTACACACGATACACACGTTATGCTACACAGGGTGGAGGACAGAGTAAAACAACTTGCACTGAGCCTAGTCTATAAAATCCGCTACACCTCCTTGATACCGAAGTACATGTCAAATTACTTCCTTAACGTAAATGACCGCCATAACCACAACACCAGGGGGAGCTCCACAAACCACGTTAAACCCAGATTCCGATCTAACAAAGGTCTTAACTCATTCTCTTTCTATGCCACATCAATGTGGAATGCACTCCCAACAGGTATAAAAGTAAGTGCATCTCTATATTCCTTCAAAACCGCTCTAAAACAACACCTCCAGGCAACTTCAACACTTTACTAATACCCTCCTCCATTCACATCCCATCTCCCCGGATTATAAACAACTCAAATGTACTTCTAATGTATATACTTGTTCTTATGCTATCTGAACTCACTATGTTCTCTGCTGGCTGTACATATCCTACTAAATAAGACCTACACTGTTTCAATGTCCACATTTCTCTGTTGATGACTGAAGTACTGATATCAACCAAAGCTCCTCATCCCACCCCCCGGATAGTAAATAATGTAAATAATTCAATGTACATACTATGATGATTAACTTGTGTGATGACTGTATTATGTTGATAGTATATATTTGTACCATGAATTGATTAACGTGGACCCCGACTTAAACAAGTTGAAAAACGTATTGGGGTGTTACCATTTAGTGGTCAATTGTACGGAATATGTACTGAACTGTGCAATCTACTAATAAAAGTATCAATCAATCAAACACTTCATGATACACACGTTATTGTACCCACTTAATGTCACACACTTCATGTTACATACATTGTGATGCACACGTTATGTTACGCACTTTATGTCACACACTTCATGTTACAGATACACACTTTTTATTTATCACACTTTATGGTACACTATTTTTGACACACACGTTATGTTACACATGTTGTGTTACGCACGTTATGATACACACATTATGTTACACACTTCATGTTACACACGTGATATGCACGTTATGTCATACACTTTATGTCACACACCTCATGTTACACACGTTATGTTACACACTTTATGTCACACATGTTGTGATACACAAATTATGTTACACAATTCGTGTGACACACTTCATGTTACACACTTTATTTATCACCCTTTATGATACACACTTTATGACACACACGTTATGTTAGACACTTTGTCACACTAAGTGTTACACACGTTGTGATACACACGTTATGTTACACACTTTGTCACTCAGTTCATGTTACACACGTTATGGTACACACTTTTGCTTTATCACCCTTTATGATGCACACTTTATGTTACACATGTTATGTTACACATGTTATGATACACACATTTCACTCATTATATTACACACTTTATTATATACACGTTATGATGCATACTTAATGATACACACATTATGACACACCCTTTAAGATACACACATGATACACTTTACGATACACACTTTATGTCACACATTTTGTTACACACTTTATGATACACATGTTATGTTAAAGTCTTTATGATATACACGTCATGCTACACATTTTATGATACACACAATATGTTGGACACGTTATGACACTATGATACACCCTTTTTATGTTACACACGTTATGTTACACACATTATGATACACACAATATGTTAGACACGTTATGACACACACTTTATGATACACCCTTTTTCTGTTATAGACTTAATGATACATACGTTATGTTACACACATTATGATACACACGTTATGTTACACACATTATGATACACACGTTATGTTACACACATGATACACACAAAATGATACAAACAGTCCAAAAAGACACTGCTTTATTGTAAAAAAAATAACAAACGACAAATGCTGAGTTGCTGATACACACGTTATGTTACACATGTTATGATACACACGTTATGATACACACTTTTTATGTTACACGCTTTATGGTGCCTACGTTATGTTGCACACATTATGATACCCACGTTATGTTACACGCGTTATGATACACACGTAGTTATAAACACGTCATGTTACACAGGTTATGATACACATGTTATGTTACACACTTTATGATACACATTTTTTGTTACACACTTTATGGTGCACATGTTATGTTACACACTTATATACACGTTATGTTACATACGTTATGTTAAACACATTATGATACACACAATATGTTAGACACGTTATGACACACTTTTTGATACACCCTTTTTCTGTTACACCCTTTTTCTGTTACACACTTAATGATACACACGTTATGTTACACACATTATGATAAACACGTTATTTTACACACATTATGATACACACGTAATGATACAAACTTAGATTCAGTGTCCAAAAAAGACACTGCTTTATTGTAAAAAAATAACGACAAACGACGAATGCTGAGTTTGCTGATACACACGTTATGTTACACACGTTATGATACACACTTTTTATGTTACACGCTTTATGGTGCGCACGTTATGTTGCACACATTATGATACCCACGTTATGCTACACGCGTTATGATAGACACGTAATTATAAACACGCCATGTTACACAGGTTATGATACACATGTTATGTTACACACTTTATGATACATACTTTTTTGTTACACACTTTATGGTGCACATGTTATGTTACACTATGATATATATGTTATGTTACATACGTTATGTTACACACATTATGATACACACAATATGTTAGACACGTTATGACACACTTTTTGATACATCCTTTTTCTGTTACACACTTAAGGATACACACGTTATGTTACACACATTATGATACACACGTTATGTTACACACATTATGATACACATGTAATGATACAAACTTAGATTCAGTTTCCAAAAAAGACACTGCTCTAATGTAAAAAGAATAACAACAAACGACGAAAGCTGAGTTTGCTGATACACACGTTATGTTACACGCGTTATGATACACACGTAGTTATAAACACGTCATGTTACACAGGTTATGTTACACATATTATGTTACACACTTTATGATACACACTTTTTTGTTACACTATGGTGCATATGTTATGTTACACACTATTATATACACGTTATGTTACATACGTTATGTTACACACATGTTAGACACGTTATGACACACTTTGATACACCCTTTTTCTGTTACACACTTAATGATACACACGTTATGTTACATACATTATGATACACACGTTATGTTATACACATTATGATACACACGTAATGATACAAACTTAGATTCAGTGTCCAAAAAGACACTGTTTTAATGTAAAAAAATAACAACAAACGACAAATGCTGAGTTTGCTGATACACACGTTATGTTACACACGTTATGATACACACTTTTTATGTTACACACTTTATGGTGCGCACGTTATGTTGCACACATTATGATACCCACGTTGTTACACGCGTTATGATACACACGTAATTATAAACACGCCATGTTACACATGTTATGATACACATGTTTTGTTACACACTTTATGATAAATACTTTTTTGTTACACACTATGGTGCACATGTTATGTACACACTTTATTATATACATGTTATGTTACATACGTTATGTTACACCCATTATGATACACACAATATGTTAGACACGTTATGACACACTTTTTGATACACCCTTTTTCTGTTACACACTTAAGGATACACACGTTATGTTACACACATTATGATACACACGTTATGTTACACACATTATGATACACACGTAATGATACAAACTTAGATTCAGTGTACAAAAAAGACACTGCTTTATTGTAAAAAAATAACGACAAACGACGAATGCTGAGTTTGCTGATACACACGTTATGTTACACATGTTATGATACACACTTTTTATGTTACACGCTTTATGGTGCGCACGTTATGTTGCACACATGATACCCATGTTATGTTACACGCGCTATGATACACACGTAATTATAAACATGCCATGTTACACAGGTTATGATGCACATGTTATGTTACACGCTATGATACACACTTTTGTTACACACTTTACGGTGCACACATTATGTTACACACTTTTTTATATGCACGTTATGTTACATACGTTATGGTACATACGTTATGGTACACGAATTATACACACGTTATGTAACACAGGTTATGATGCACATGTTATGTTAAACACTTTATGACGCACACTTTGTTTGTTAGACACTTTATGGTGCACACGTTATGTTACACACTTTATTATATACACTTTATGTTACACACTTTATGGTGCGCACGTTATGTTGCATACATTATGATACCCACGTTATGTTACATGCGTTATGATACACATGTAATTATAAACACGTCATATTACACAGGTTATGTTACACACTTTGTGATACATACTTTTTTGTTACACACTGTATGGTGCACACGTTATGTTACACTCTTTATTATATACACGTTATGTTACATACGTTATGGTACATACGTTATGGTACACACGTAATTATACACACGCTATGTTACACAGGTTATGATGCACATGTTTTGTTACACACTTTATGATGCACACTTTTTTGTTACACACTTTATGGTGCACACGTTATGTTACACACTATTATATACACGTTATGTTATATACGTTATGGTACACACGTTATGATACACACTTTTTATGTTACACGCTTTATGGTGCGCACGTTATGTTGCACACATGATACCCATGTTATGTTACACACGTTATGATACACACATACTTATAAACACGTCATGTTACACAGGTTATGATACACATGTTATGTTACACACTTTATGATACATACTTTTTGTTACACACTGTATGGTGCACACGTTATGTTACACACTTTATGATACATACTTTTTTGTTACACACTTTATGGTGCACACATTATGTTACACACTTTATTATATACACGTTATGTTACATACGTTATGGTACACACGTTGTGGTACACATGTAACAATACACACGTCATGTTACACAGTTTCCATGAAGATGAATGAAGAGTCAATCAGAAGACAGGATGTCAAATTGAGCATTTTAGTTATGATTTATTTTGTATATTTCTCTACTTGACTGCCAACTAAATCAGGAATCGTTTTCAGTGTAAATGTTCCCGCAATATTTGTATACTTACCGGTATTTTAAGTTCATTTAATACAACAATTTTTTACACTGAATATTCCTGCACTGATTTTTTTTCACACTGAATTTGTTTACAGCTACAATCGGGCGGAAGGCGGGGTACACCCTGGACAAGTCGCCACCTCATCGCAGGGCCAACACAGATAGACAGACAACATTCAGACTCACATTCACACACTTGTAGCTGAGATAGGCGCCAGCGCCCCCCGCGACCCCGAACGGGAATAAGCGGCAGAAAATGGATGGATGGATGGATGGAATTTGTTTACACTGAATTTTTGTGCATTATTTTGTTTTTACGCTGAATTTTTTTGCACTGATTTTTTTTTACGCTGAATTTTAAAACGCTTCATTTAAATAAATAAAAAAATTCTAATTTGAACAAACATATTTTGTATCATTTGAATAAAAGTGTCAGCATAAATTGATGTAAAAAAAAAAAAATTCAGTTCCCAAAATGTAATTGCAAAAAATGTATTTACATGGATTCAAGGTCCAAAAAACACACACAAAAAAACAACAACATACGACAAATGCTGAGTATGCGAGAATGGCAATGCAAGATGAGACATCATTTTCTCTTTTCCCCTCAAAAGAGGAGACACTTCATCAAAGTTGACAAAAATACAAAATGAAGGACGCTGGTCACGGGTCAGGCGGCGACATGACGGCGAGCGCTAATCCAAAAAGGCAATGTTCCCAACACGCCGTGTGTCCTTTTGTGTTCCTCCCGCCTCAGTGCTGCCCCCCGGTGGGCCTCCTTTGTCACCACTCGGACTGTCTTCTACGCGCTAAAACCTTCTCAGTGGCATCGGGGATAAAGCAAATAGTCATTACGAGGATTACATTTGTCCCGACCTGGTCTTTTTATTTATTTTTACACAACTGCAATACACGCTCGGTACCACCAGGTGGCGCAGGGGAGTCCAAAGTTTATTTGGGACCCGAAAGTAGTTATTTTGTGGCGCCTGCTACAAATATGTTGGTCAAAACACGAAAAAACCCAAGTTGATAAAAGATGAGACATAACAAGACCAAGTTTGAATGTTAAAACTAATAACTAGAATAATTATAAAATAATAATAACAATAATAATGATGATAAAATAATAATATTAATAGTAATAATAATAGTAACAATAATAATGATGATAATGAAAATAAAAAATTAATAAAAATGAAAATGGTAATAGTGATAATAAAATAATAATAACAATAATAAAGATAATGATAATAATAAGTTTAATAACAATATTGTTTGTAAAAATAACAATAACAATGATAATAATATTATCAATAATAATAATAACATTAATAATGGTAATAAGATAATAATAATACAATAACAATTATAATAAAATATTGATAACATTAATACGAATAATAACAATATAAATGATGATAAAATCCAACGGTAATAATAATCATATATAATTATTAACAATAATAGCAATAATTATGATAATAAAATAAAATATTAATAAGATAAATAAATAAATGAATAATAGTAATCCAATAATAATAATAACAATAATAGTGATAATAAAAAAATAAAAATACTATTAATAACAATATTATTATAATAATAATAAAACTAATAATGATAAGAAAATAATAATAACAATATTAATAATACTATTACTGCGATGAGGTGGCGACTTGTCCAGGGTGTACCCCGCCTTCCGCCCGATTGTAGCTGAGATAGGCGCCAGCACCCCCCGCGACCCCAAAAGGGAATAAGCGGTAGGAAATGGATGGATAATACTATTAATAATTATTATTATAATAATAAAAACAATAATAATGATAGTACAATATTAATAGCATTAATAAAATATAATAATAACAAAATAAATCATAATCAAATAAAATAGTAATAATAACATCAACAATAAAATTATTTCAATAACAATAATAACTATAATAATGATGATAAAATAAAATAGTAATGGTAATATTAATAATTATAATAACAATAATAATGATAATAAAATAATATAAATAAATAAGTAAATAAATAAATAATAATAACATCCATCCATTTTCTACCGCTCATTCCCTTTGGGGTCTCGGGGGGCGCTGGTGCCTATCTCAGCTACAATCGAGCAGAAGGCGTTGTACACCCTGGACAAGTCGCCACCTCAAATAATAATAATAATAACAATTATAGTGATAATACAATAATAATAATTTTGATAATTGTTGCAAACTCGCATGGCTGCAATTGTAGTGACCCCAAGATGCAGGAACCAGGAGTGCTAAGATCAGGTAAGAGGATTTTAATACAATAAACAAGAGAGAAAGCAGTCTTGCACGTAAATGTTCACGAGCAAGAAAGCACTCCTCCAGCACTGAGGAGCGCGCGAGACAGGCATGAATACAAACATGCTGATTGGCATCTGCCAATCAAAAGCAGGTGAGGAAGCAGGGGAACAAATGGGAACAAAATACGAGCACTGATCGGAAATAAACGCCAAACAAGGAAGCACAAACAGGAAGTAAACAAGGTAGGAGTCAAACTTTCACATACTCCTAATATCCAAATATATGAATTACATATATGCATACACATATGTGCAATTACATATTAATTACATATATATATATATATCCACCATGCTTGACGGTAGGAATGGTGTTCCTGGGCTTGAAGGCCTCACCTTTTCTCTTTCAAACATATTGCTGGGTATTGTGGCCATTTTTGTTTTATCTGACCACTGAACTTTCCACCCGAAGGTCTTATTTTTGTCCATGTGACGTCACACCCCCTCTCATAATTTTAAATGCATATTCAGAAAGTTGTAAAAAAAAAAAAGTTGTTGTTTTTTTATGCTCTACTAATAAAACATGTATAATTAAAAATCCCTATTTTGCAGAAATTCGTGTTTACAGCGCATGCAGAGCTGGACCAATCCCCACCCTTTCAATGCAGCTACTGCCCCCTTGTGGAGTTTAATCTTTCAAAAACCACAACAGTGGGTCGCCTACAGCCACAGCGGCCAATGCCAGATAGGTTAATAATAGCATTTCTCGCATTTGTTCGTGCTAACTTTTTTTTTTTTGTCCTTGAAAATATCAGAATTTAGCGGGGGCTTCTTCCCGGGACAATGCAGCGGTGATTAAAAACACCGCGCCGTCGCCCGCATTACATCTCAAAAGGCCGGAATCGAACACCCGCACCAGCCGCCGGCGTACAAACGACACGCGTCGGCCGCTTCGATTTTACAGGCCTAAATAGAAATGAAAGGAGGCCATTAACGACATCTCATCTCTGAGAACTAACAAAGGAAATCAATAGGGAAGTGTTTGGATGTGACCCCGGTGTGTGTGTGTGTGTGTGTGTCCAGGAGAGGTGATTAGACACATTGAAGAGGAAATGGATTTAGTTTTGCGCAAAAAAAAAGTGGACAAAAAGGCTCAATGACAGGATGAATATTACTTGGAAGAATGTGTGGATAAAAAATAAAAAAAACTAGGGGTGGGCAAATTAGTGCGTTAATTACGAGTTAACTCATCGATCTATTAACGCCGACAATTATTTTATCGCACGTTTGCGTATGTTATTTACATGCTTTTATTTTGTTAACGCCTTTTTTTAACAAGATGGCGTGGAGGGGCTCTTGGTAAAGATGGAACATTTGGCAAAAATACCGGACAATTCTACAAATTTCATGGCCGGCTTACAGCGTGGTCACTCCGGGATCACTTACGACCGCCAGACAATTCTGGATGTGGATAGATCGGGCCGTTTTGGACTGAATGACGCGTGCTTGCTAGACCGGCTAGCTAGCATGGGAATACTTTGCCGGCTACATTAGAAGCAGCGGAGTATATGTGTTGTCTGTCTATTTATGAATAATGCAGACCAGGAGTGTTGGCTGACTTCTTAACGTTTACTTTCAGAGCGTGCATATCACAACATACAAGATGCCATCATGGCGACACAACCTATACCGACCGGGCTACCACGCATGCTCCTCACTCCTGTTGCATGCTGGGTAGGGTAGTTCTTTTTTCCCCTGGCGCATAACATCACAATATAGTACCATGTATATGATGCCTTCAGTTTATCAAAGCACCAAGCAAACAATCGGAAAATTCCCATCATATCAATTCCTAGATATGGTCATAATTATTTGAAGTGCACTACGCAGAATAAACACAACATTATTAATATTGCTACTACGGATAATTTGATCAAAAATACACTAAAACAGCCCACTACCTATAATATAGATTTTTTAAACATAAGATCCCTGATAAAAAAAAAATGTTTCTGCTGTTACCTCAGAAATTGCCTGTTCAGATGTTATGATTTTGGTACGTAGATTATATTTATTTTCCATAACAAACAGGATAACTTAAATACCCGGGCAGTGGCAATTAGCTTAAATGTTTGTATTTACATTTTTTGAGTTGATTTTCATAAAATATGCTATTTAACTGCTACTGTTTAACAAGGACTGATTTAAATTGTGTTTGCACAACAAATGTTTCGGCGCTTTTGTTCATGTGGGAGAATATTCCAATAAAGGTGCACTACACACTACTTTTGAATTAATTATTGGGCTTTGCGTATACAATGCAGTTAATCGCGATTAATCGGAGAAATAGTGCGATTAACTTTGGTTAAAATTTTTAATCGTTGCCCAGCCCTTAAAAAAAAACACATGGTGGGCATTTCAAAGATCTTTCCCAATGTCGCTTAATATCATCTTCATTTCCCATGTTTTATCCCTCACTTTTATCACTTTTTTGGGCATTTTCAGTAGTGCCAGTCAAAGATCCTCTATATCATGGGTGTCGAACTCTGGCCCGTAATTTCATTTGGCCCTCGAGGCAGTGTCAATTTAACATTAACCTTCATCTTGTGTTAGGGTCGGCACCGACCCGTTTTAGTTTTTAAATGCATTAAAAACACCACATACATTTATTTTTTTGCATCAAAGCTTTTTGACTTTGTCAGGAACCTCTTTGTCAACCAAATAAAACATTTTAATTTTTTTCACTAAATTATAAAATGCTCTGGTAGAAATTATGCCCTTGGTGTTGTTAGGGTCGGTTTTGACCCGGTTATAAAAATAAGGTGATAAAGCAATGATAAGAGCCAAAACTGAACACACTGACAGCCAGCTCCTCTCCCAATCATGTGAGCTTTAGTGGATTCTCATTTTACCTTGTTTTCCTGTACAAAAACAAACAAAAGACGGACACTAAAAGTGTCACTTTTTGCCACTCTGATTTTGTTTTTTTATTAGTTTCGGAACTAGTAATCTATTTCTCTTGGTTTCATTTGCTTGATTGGTTGTTTGTTTGATGTTGGAGTTCTGTTCCTGAAAAAAATACTTTTTAGCCTTTTTCTTGAAGTAAATATATATGGGTCGAAATTGACCCGTAACACCATAGATGTTACTATAGTTAAAATTCTTAAAATGAAAAAAATAAACAAAACACATTTATTTAAGAGATGTGTTCTAATGCCCCTTAGTAATAGTTAGGTAACACAACAACCTTTTTTTATTTATATGATTCTCTTGAGGTTCGTTTTACCATTTTTAAAAATTGAAATCGAGGGGTACACTGACAAAATAAGGCCCAATGGCCCAAACCAAAAATATTAAAACCAATATTTTCAAGGATAAATAAGCCTAACAAGGTAACCAAGAGATGAGAAACAAATTGGATGATAGATAATTGTTTTTAGTGTATTTTACAGCTGATTTAAAACATGGGTCAAAACCGACCCGTTAACATAAGAGATGCTAACAGAAAGCTAACACAAGAGGAAGGTTAAAGCTGGCCCGCCGGAATTACATCCATCGCTAATACTCATACTTCCCAACCCTCCCAAATCTCCCGGGAGACTCCCGTTTTTTCAGTGCCCCCCCTCGAAAATCTCCCGGGCAACCATTCTCCCGAATTTCTCCCGATTTCCACCCAGACCACAATATTGGGGGCGTGCCTTTAAAGGCACTGCCTTTAGCGTCCTCTACAACCGGTCATCACTTCCACAAGTGAATGCAAGGCATACTTTGTCAACAGCCATACAGGTCACACTGAGGGTGGCCGTATAAACAACTTTAACACAGTTACAAATATGCGCCACACTGTGAACCCACACCAAACAAGAAGGACAAAACACATTTCGGAAGAACATCCGCACCGTAACACAACATAAACAAATACCCAGAACCCCTTGCAGCACTAACTCTTCCGGGACGCTACAAAATACACCAACAAAACAACAATTTTATTTTCAAATGTATTAGCCTGTGGAAAAAGTTAATGTTGATATTTACCTCCGAAGGCTGCAAATAGAAAATAGGCATTCATTTTTTTATTTAGATTTTCTTTAATACGCCTGTATTTAAGACAGGTACAGTTTAAGTCAGGAAAAATCTGCAGTCTTCTCGCGCTTACTGCAAATCTATTAGAAAAAGATTGTCTATAAGACATGACCACTCGGCTATTTATAAAAAAAAAAAAAGAATCTTCTGCAAAATAAGAGTCAAAGATTGTACACAATCTGTCACAGTTACAGTTTAAGTCGGGAAAAATCTGCAGTTTTTTTTTTGTGCCTACTGTAAAAATTTTAGACAAAGATTGTCTATGAGACAGGAGCACTCTGCTATTTTTAAGAATTTACTGCAAAAATATTGGCCACAGATTGTCCATTAAAAGAGCGGCTCTCTGCTGTTGTTACTGCAAAACTATTAGACAAAGATTGTCTATAAGACAGGAGCACTTTGCTATTTTTTAAAATAATCCACTGCAAAACTATTAGACAAAGATTGTCTATAAGACAGCAGCACTCTGCTATTTTTTTAAATAAGCCACTGCAAAATAAGAGTCAAAGATTGTCTATAAGCCAGATATATTTTAAAACAGGAGAAATCTGCAGTTTTTATGCACCAACTGCAAAAATATTAGTCAAAGAGTGTCTATAAGACAGGAGCCTTATGCTATTTTTTAAAGAATTTACTGCAAAACAAGAGTCAAAGATTGTATTTAAGACAGGTACAGTCTAAGTTGGGACAAATCTGCATTTTTTTTTGCGCCTATTCAAAAATATTAGACAAAGATTGTCTATGAGACAGGAGTCCTCTGCTATTTTTTTTAAAGGATCTACTGCAAATTAAGAGTCAAAGATTGTATTTAAGACAGGTAAAGTTTAAGTCAGGAGAAATGTGTAGGGTTTTTTTTGTGCCTATTGTAAAAATTTTAGACAAAGATTGTCTACGAGACAGGAGCACTTTGCTATTTTTAAGAATTTACTGCAAAAATATTGGCCACAGATTGTCTATAAAACAGCAGCTCTCTGTTGTTTTTAAGCACCTACTGCAAAACTATTAGACAAAGATTGTCTATAAGACAGGAGCACTTTGCTATTTAAAAAAAGAATCTACTGCAAAATAAGAGTCAAAGATTGTCTATAAGACAGGTACAGTTTAAGTCAGGAGAAATCTGCAGGTTTTTTGCGCCTACTGCAAAACTATTAGACAAAGATTGTCTATAAGACAGGAGCATTCTGCTATTTAAAAAAAAAAAAGAATCTTCTGAAAAATAAGAGTCAAAGATTGTATTTAAGACAGGTAAAGTTTAAGTCGAGAGAAATCTTCAGGGTTTTTTTTGTGCCTACTGCAAACATTTTAGACAAAGATTGTCTATAAGACAGGAGCACTCTGCTTTAAAAAAAAAAAAGAATCTTCTGAAAAACAAGAGTCAAAGATTGTATTTAAGACAGGTAAAGTTTGAGTCGGGAGAAATCTGCAGGTTTTTTGCGCCTACTGCAAAACTATAAGACAAAGCTTGTCTATAAGACAGGAGCACTCTGCTATTTAAAAAAAAAAAAAAGAATCTTCTGAAAAATAAGAGTCAAAGATTGTATTTAAGACAGGTAAAGTTTAAGTCGGGAGAAATCTGCAGGGGTTTTTTTTGTGTCTACTGCAAACATTTTAGATTGTCTATGGGACAGGAGCACTCTGCTATTTTTAAGAATTTACGGCAAAAATAACTGGCCAGAGATTGTCTATAAAGCAGCAGCTTTCTGCAAAACTATGTGACAAAGATTGTATACAAGACAGGAGCACTCTGTTATTTTTAAGCACCCACGGCAGAAATATCGGTCAAAGATTGTCTATAAGACAGGAGCACTCTGTTGTTTTCAAGCACCCACAGCAGAAATATCGGTCAAAGATTGTCTACAGACAGGGAAGTGGATTGTTTTTAAGCACCCACGGCAAAAATACTGGTCAAAGATTGTCTATGCGACAGGAGCACTCTGTTACTTTCTAAGCACCCACAGCAGAAATATTGGTCAAAGATTGTGTATAAGACAGGCACATCGACTGTTTTTAAGCACCCAAAGAAAAAATATCGGTCAAAGATTGTCTATAAGACTGTTTTTAATGCCCCACAGTTAAAATATCAATCAAAGATTGTCTATAAGAATATTTTCAATGGCCTACAGTTAAAAACTTGGTCAGAGATTGTCTATACGACAGGAGTTAAGTTAAGATGTTGGGAAAAAAGCTGCAAGATGGATGACATCACACGAAATATTCCCTCCTTTACAGAAAAATCGATCAGGCTCCGCATAAAAAAAAATAAAAAAAATCTTTTATCTAAAAGACGAACTCTTGGCGTGTCAAAAGTGACGACAGGAAGTGGTTGTTATCCAAAAAATAACACAAGCGTTCCAATCAAGCTGATTGGTCAAATATCGATCTGGTCTTCATCAATAAAAGCCAACAAAGAATGTTTATTTTGAGAAGATGTGACGTCACGAAACAGTCACAAAAAATCCCCTTTCAGATGTGAATAGACTGTAATTATTCTATTCTGCAGCATCACTCTTTTTTTTCACTCTTTGGACAAAAATGCTCCCACTTTTCTATTTGAAAGACCTAGCACAAAAAAAAAAAAATTTGGTCAAAGATCCTCTATATGTGACAGGAGCGCCCTGCTGTTTTCAAGAAACTACTGTAAAATGTTAGTCAAAGATCCTCTGACTGACAGGAGCCTTCTGCTTTTTTTTTTGTTCACGGACCTATTGCAAAAGCATTGGTCAAAGATCTTGAATATATGACAGGAGCGCTCACTGCGCTCTGCTGTTTTTAAAGACCTGCTGCAAAAATGTTAGCCAAAGATCCTCAATAACAACGGAGCGGTCTGCTGTTTCTTAGGATCTACAATTACAGAGCTGATCGAAGATCCTCTATTAGAGGGTAGCTCTCTGCTGTTTTTAAGGACATGCTGCAAAAGCATTAGTCAAAGATCTTGAACATATGACAGGAGCGCTCATAGCGCTCGCCTGTTTGTTAGGATCTTCAATTACAGAGCTAATCAAAGATCCTCTATTAGAAGGTAGCTCTGCTGTTTTTAAGGACATGCTGCAAAAGCATTAGTCAAAGATCTTGAACGTATGACAGGAGCGCTCGTAGCGCTCTGCTGTTTGTTAGGATCTACAATTACAGAGCTAATCAAAGATCCTCTATTAGAAGGTAGCTCTCTGCTGTTTTTAAGGAGATTCTGCAAAAGCATTAGTCAAAGATCTTGAACATATGACAGGAGCGCTCGTAGCGCTCTGCTGTTTGTTAGAATCTTCAATTACAGAGCTAATCAAATATCCTCTATTAGAGGGTGGCTCTGCTGTTTTTAAGGATATGCTGCAAAAGTGTTGGTCAAAGATCCTCTATTAGGAAGTAGCGCTGTGCTGTTTTTAAGGACATGCTACAAAAGCGTTGGTCGAAGATCCTCTATTAGAAGGTAGCGCTGTGCTGTTTTAAAGGATCTTACGCAAAAGCATTGGTCAAAGATGTTTTAAAGGACCTTCTGCAAAATGTTAGTCAAAGATCCTCAATAATACAGAAGCCATCCGCTGTTTCTTAGGATGTACAGTTACAGAGCTAATCAAAGATCCTCTGTAAGAAAGTATCTCTCTGCTGTTTTTAAAGGACCTTCTTCAAAAATGTTAGCCAAAGATCCTCAACAATAAAGAAGCGCTCCGCTGTTTCTAAGGATGTACAGTTACAGAGCTAATCAAAGATCCTCTATTAGAAAGTAGCACTCTGATGTTTTAAAGCACCTTCTGCAAAAGCATTTGTCAAAGATCCTTTATTAGAAAGTAGTTCTCTTCCGTTTTAAAGGATATTCTACTAAAGCGTTAGTCAAAGATCCTCTATTAAAAAGTAGCGCTCTGCCGTTTTAAGGGATCTTCTGCAAAAGCATTGGTCAAAGATCCTCTATTAGGAAGTAGCGCTCTGCTGTTTTTAAGGACCTGCTGCAAAAGCATTGGTCAAAGATCCTCTATTGGAAAGTAGCACTCTGCTGTCTTAAGGGATCTTCTGCAGAAGCATTAGTCAAAGATCCTCTATTAGAAAGTAGCGCTCTGCCGTTTTAAGGGCTCTTCTGCAAAAATGTTAGCCAAAGATCCTCAATAATACAGAAGCGCTCAGCTGTTTCTGAGGATCTAAAATTACAGAGCTAATCAAAGATCCTCTATTAAAGTTGCACTGTGATGTTTTACAGCACCTTCTACAAAAGCATTAGTCAAAGATCTTCCATTAAAAAGTAGCGCTCTGCCGTTTTAAGGGCTTTCTACAAAAGCATTGGTCAAAGATTATCTATTAGAAAGTAGCTCTCTGCTTTTTTTAAGGAGCTGCTGCAAAAGCATTGGTCAAAGATCCTCTATTAGAAACTGGCTCTCTGATGTTTTTAAGGACCTGCTGCAAAAGCACCAGTCAAAGATCCTCTATTAGAAAGTAGCGCTCTGCTGTTTTTAATGGACCTGCTGCAAAACCACCGGTCAAAGATCCTCTATAAGAAACTAGCTCTCTGCTGTTTTTAATGGACCTGCTGCAAAAGCACCGGTCAAAGATCCTCTATTAGAAAGTAGCCCTCTGCTGTTTTAAGGACCTTCTACAAAAGCACCATTCAAAGATCCTCTATTAGAAAGTAGCTCTCTGCTTTTTTTAAGGACCTGCCGCAAAAGCACCAATCAAAGATCCTCTATTAGAAAGTAGCCCTCTGCTGTTTTTAAGGACCTTCTACAAAAGCACCAGTCAAAGATCCTCTATTAGAAAGTAGCTCTCTGCTGTTTTTAATGAACCTGCTGCAAAAGCACCAGTCAAAGATCCTCTATAAGAAACTAGCTCTCTGCTGTTTTTAATGGACCTGCTGCAAACGCACTGGTCAAAGATCCTCTATTAGAAAGTAGCTCTCTGCTGTTTTTAAGGACCTTCTACAAAAGCACCAGTCAAAGATCCTCTATTAGAAAGTAGCTCTCTGCTGTTTTTAATCAACCTGCTGCAAAAGCACCAGTCAAAGATCCTCTATAAGAAACTAGCTCTCTGCTGTTTTTAATGGACCTGCTGCAAACGCACTGGTCAAAGATCCTCTATTAGAAAGTAGCTCTCTGCTGTTTTTAAGGACCTTCTACAAAAGCACCAGTCAAAGATCCTCTATTAGAAAGTAGCTCTCTGCTGTTTTTAATGAACCTGCTGCAAAAGCACCAGTCAAATATCCTCTATTAGAAAGTAGCTCTCTGCTGTTTTTAAGGACCTTCTACAAAAGCACCAGTCAAAGATCCTCTATTAGAAAGTAGCTCTCTGCTGTTTTTAATGAACCTGCTGCAAAAGCACCAGTCAAAGATCCTCTATAAGAAACTAGCTCTCTGCTGTTTTTAATGGACCTGCTGCAAACGCACTGGTCAAAGATCCTCTATTAGAAAGTAGCTCTCTGGTGTTTTTAATGGACCTGCTGCAAAAGCATTGGTCAAAGATCCTCTATTAGAAACTGGCTCTCTGATGTTTTTAATGGACCTGCTGCAAAAGCACCGGTCAAAGATCCTCTATTAGAAAGTAGCCCTCTGCTGTTTTTAAGGACCTTCTACAAAAGCACCAGTCAAAGATCCTCTATTAGAAAGTAGCTCTCTGCTTTTTTTAAGGACCTGCTGCAAAAGCACCCATCAAAGATCCTCTATTAGAAAGTAGCCCTATGCTGTTTTTAAGGACCTTCTACAAAAGCACCAGTCAAAGATCCTCTATTAGAAAGTAGCCCTCTGCTGTTTTTAAGGGCCTTCTACAAAAGCACCAGTCAAAGATCCTCTATTAGAAACTAGCTCTCTGCTTTTTTTAAGGACCTGCTGCAAAAGCACTGGTCAAAGATCCTCTATTAGAAAGTAGCTCTCTGCTTTTTTTAAGGACCTGCTGCAAAAGCATTGGTCAAAGATCCTCTATTAGAAAGTAGCTCTCTGCTTTTTTTAAGGACCTGCAGCAAAAGCGTTGGTCAAAGATCTTCTATTAGAAAGTAGCCCTCTGCTGTTTTAAGGACCTTCTACAAAAGCACCAGTCAAAGATCCTCTATCAGAAAGTAGCTCTCTGCTTTTTTTAAGGACCTGCAGCAAAAGCGTTGGTCAAAGATCCTCTATTAGAAAGTAGCCCTCTGCTGTTTTAAGGACCTGCTGCAAAAGCACCAATCAAAGATCCTCTATTAGAAAGTAGCCCTATGCTGTTTTTAAGGGCCTTCTACAAAAGCACCAGTCAAAGATCCTCTATTAGAAACTAGCTCTCTGCTTTTTTTAAGGACCTGCTGCAAAAGCACCAGTCGAAGATCCTCTATTAGAAAGTAGCCCTATGCTGTTTTTAAGGGCCTTCTACAAAAGCACCAGTCAAAGATCCTCTATTAGAAACTAGCTCTCTGCTTTTTTTAAGGACCTGCTGCAAAAGCACCAGTCGAAGATCCTCTATTAGAAAGTAGCTCTCTGCTTTTTTTAAGGAGCTGCTGCAAAAGCATTGGTCAAAGATCCTCTATTAGAAACTGGCTCTCTGATGTTTTTAAGGACCTGCTGCAAAAGCACCAGTCAAAGATCCTCTATTAGAAAGTAGCGCTCTGCTGTTTTTAATGGACCTGCTGCAAAACCACCGGTCAAAGATCCTCTATAAGAAACTAGCTCTCTGCTGTTTTTAATGGACCTGCTGCAAAAGCACCGGTCAAAGATCCTCTATTAGAAAGTAGCCCTCTGCTGTTTTAAGGACCTTCTACAAAAGCACCATTCAAAGATCCTCTATTAGAAAGTAGCTCTCTGCTTTTTTTAAGGACCTGCCGCAAAAGCACCAATCAAAGATCCTCTATTAGAAAGTAGCCCTCTGCTGTTTTTAAGGACCTTCTACAAAAGCACCAGTCAAAGATCCTCTATTAGAAAGTAGCTCTCTGCTGTTTTTAAGGACCTTCTACAAAAGCACCAGTCAAAGATCCTCTATTAGAAAGTAGCTCTCTGCTGTTTTTAATGAACCTGCTGCAAAAGCACCAGTCAAAGATCCTCTATAAGAAACTAGCTCTCTGCTGTTTTTAATGGACCTGCTGCAAAAGCACTGGTCAAAGATCCTCTATTAGAAAGTAGCTCTCTGGTGTTTTTAATGGACCTGCTGCAAAAGCATTGGTCAAAGATCCTCTATTAGAAACTGGCTCTCTGATGTTTTTAATGGACCTGCTGCAAAAGCACCGGTCAAAGATCCTCTATTAGAAAGTAGCCCTCTGCTGTTTTTAAGGACCTTCTACAAAAGCACCAGTCAAAGATCCTCTATTAGAAAGTAGCTCTCTGCTTTTTTTAAGGACCTGCTGCAAAAGCACCCATCAAAGATCCTCAATTAGAAAGTAGCCCTATGCTGTTTTTAAGGACCTTCTACAAAAGCACCAGTCAAAGATCCTCTATTAGAAAGTAGCCCTCTGCTGTTTTTAAGGACCTTCTACAAAAGCACCTGTCAAAGATCCTCTATTAGAAAGTAGCTCTCTGCTCTTTTTTAAGGACCTGCTGCAAAAGCATTGGTCAAAGATCCTCTATTAGAAAGTAGCTCTCTGCTTTTTTTAAGGACCTGCTGCAAAAGCACTGGTCAAAGATCCTCTATTAGAAAGTAGCTCTCTGCTTTTTTTAAGGACCTGCTGCAAAAGCATTGGTCAAAGATCCTCTATTAGAAAGTAGCTCTCTGCTTTTTTTAAGGACCTGCAGCAAAAGCGTTGGTCAAAGATCTTCTATTAGAAAGTAGCCCTCTGCTGTTTTAAGGACCTTCTACAAAAGCACCAGTCAAAGATCCTCTATCAGAAAGTAGCTCTCTGCTTTTTTTAAGGACCTGCTGCAAAAGCACCAATCAAAGATCCTCTATTAGAAAGTAGCCCTATGCTGTTTTTAAGGGCCTTCTACAAAAGCACCAGTCAAAGATCCTTGATTAGAAACTAGCTCTCTGCTTTTTTTAAGGACCTGCTGCAAAAGCACCAGTCAAAGATCCTCTATTAGAAAGTAGCCCTCTGCTGTTTTTAAGGACCTTCCACAAAAGCACCTGTCAAAGATCCTCTATTAGAAAGTAGCTCTCTTCTCTTTTTTAAGGACCTGCTGCAAAAGCATTGGTCAAAGATCCTCTATTAGAAAGTAGCTCTCTGCTTTTTTTAAGGACCTGCTGCAAAAGCATTGGTCAAAGATCCTCTATTAGAAAGTAGCTCTCTGCTTTTTTTAAGGACCTGCTGCAAAAGCATTGGTCAAAGATCCTCTATTAGAAAGTAGCTCTCTGCTTTTTTTAAGGACCTGCAGCAAAAGCGTTGGTCAAAGATCTTCTATTAGAAAGTAGCCCTCTGCTGTTTTAAGGACCTTCTACAAAAGCACCAGTCAAAGATCCTCTATCAGAAAGTAGCTCTCTGCTTTTTTTAAGGACCTGCAGCAAAAGCGTTGGTCAAAGATCCTCTATTAGAAAGTAGCCCTCTGCTGTTTTAAGGACCTGCTGCAAAAGCACCAATCAAAGATCCTCTATTAGAAAGTAGCCCTATGCTGTTTTTAAGGGCCTTCTACAAAAGCACCAGTCAAAGATCCTCTATTAGAAACTAGCTCTCTGCTTTTTTTAAGGACCTGCAGCAAAAGCGTTGGTCAAAGATCTTCTATTAGAAAGTAGCCCTCTGCTGTTTTAAGGACCTTCTACAAAAGCACCAGTCAAAGATCCTCTATTAGAAAGTAGCTCTCTGCTTTTTTTAAGGACCTGCAGCAAAAGCGTTGGTCAAAGATCCTCTATTAGAAAGTAGCCCTCTGCTGTTTTAAGGACCTGCTGCAAAAGCACCAATCAAAGATCCTCTATTAGAAAGTAGCCCTATGCTGTTTTTAAGGGCCTTCTACAAAAGCACCTGTCAAAGATCCTCTATTAGAAAGTAGCTCTCTGCTTTTTTTAAGGACCTGCTGCAAAAGCACCAGTCAAAGATCCTCTATTAGAAACTAGCTCTCTGCTCTTTTTAATGGACCTGCTGCAAAAGCATTGGTCAAAGATCCTCTATTAGAAAGTAGCTCTCTGCTGTTTTTAATGAACCTGCTGCAAAAGCACCAGTCAAAGATCCTCTATCAGAAAGTAGCCCTCTGTTGTTTTTAAGGACCTTCTGCAAAAGCACCAGTCAAAGATCCTCTATACGCGACCGGAGTTGAATTGACGTTGCAGAAGAGGCCGACTCTCGCTGCAAACGTTCTATGTTTTGCATTTATGATGATTCCTAAGGTTTGATGCCTGCATGTAAATCTGAAGTGTCGCTAATAACGTGCACCACGCCACAAAAAAAAAAAAAAGGAGCGCTCACGTTCAACCGCGCGTGAATAATCCGGCTTTCGTCGACCGGAAGTCATTTTTTTTCCCGCTGACTGGTCCCGCCGAGAAGAAGCAGCAATAATTGAGAACACGTTTGATAAGAGCATTATTGGCAACTTCTGAGGAAGGTTTTTCTACATTCAAGGCTTCACAAACACGCTGCGCTAACGAGGTGGCCGCTTTAACGAGGCCGCTTTTTTTTTTGTTGGCGGCGGCCGCCACTTATCTGGTGTCCAGGCTGAGACCTTTCCTGCAGGCTGCGGCGCTAATGGCTTAATTAACTCTTACTTACTGCCTGATCGCTTCGTTTAGATCATTCATTAGCTGCACGGCCCCCTGGAGAAAACCCCCATGTGTTCCACTCACAAACTGTTTAAAGCAGTCAGTGTACAGCTTAGCCAATAATAATAATAAATTAAAGCTGCAAGCAGCGTTGGTCGGGTCCGCCTTTGGCCGCTGCCAAGCCCTGGTCTAAGTCAGACCTACATAGAGGTTTTTGTTTAATGTCTCTACGACATTCCTAACAGAAGTTATAAGCAGTTTTGTCTGGGTTTTTTCCTAGGAGGCGCTAGAGCGCAATTTTGGCTTTTGGGGTTTGGTTTTTTATTAGATGGCAATTTCTGCCAGTCCTGATGTGTAATTTGGTGAGTTTTGAAGCATGTTAAGGGGGTGAAATTACAGATCGGCCTTTCTGGATGTTGTTGATAAATGGCTTTCGCTTGGCATAGTAGAGCTTTAACTTGCACTTTGAAGCATTTTAAGGGGGTCAAATTACAGCTCAAAGAGGCAAAAATTACGTTTTTTAGGAAAATTTGCGCAGGGGTTCTTTGAAGGCACGTAAAATCCAAACCGGAGCAGTAATCAAAACTTTTTTAGTATCTTTAAATCAGAAGGGTTCAATCTCTCTTCTGTGTGTGTTTGAAGCCGAAATGACAAACGCACTCGGAGGAGTTTACGTTTGAAAAAGGTGACGGGTTTTTACAAAACTTTTATTTTGAAGGGGTAATTTTTAACTTCCTGTTGATTTTTGCTGCAGGATGTCATTTATTAAAATGTAGGTCTAAGTGAGACCTACATAGAGGTTTTTGTTTCATGTCTCTCCGACATTCCTACCGGAAGTTACAAGCAATTTTGTCCGTGTTTTCTTCCGAGGAGCAGTTTTTTCTGTGTTTTATTCAAAAATTGCGCTAAGCGCAATTTTTGAGTATTAGTGTTTGTTTTTTTCATTAGATCGCAATTTCTGCCAGTCCTGATGTGTGTGCCAAGTTTGGTGAGTTTTGAAGCATTTTAAGGGGTCAAATTACAGCTCAAAGAGGCAAAAATGGAAATTTTTGCGAAAATTTTGCTTTGAAGGGGTTTTGCCAACCTCCCGTTTATTTTTGCTATAGAAGTTTCAATTGGGAAATGTAAGTCTAAGTCAGACCTACATAGAGGTGTTTGTTTCATGTCTCTACAATATTCCTAACGGAAGTTACAAGCAGTCTGTTTTTTTTTCCCAAGGGGGCGCTAGCGCGCAATTTTGATTTTTCGGGCTAGGTTTTTTTATTAGATGGCAATTTTCGCAGATCCTGATGTGTGTGTCAAATATGGTGAGTTTTGAAGCATGTTAAGTGGGTCAAATTACAGCTCGAAGAGGCGGCGGAATAATTAAGAATAATAAAACGCACCAGTTTCAATAGGGTCCTTTGGAGTCCTTTGCAATGGGCCTGCGGACCCTAATAAATCTACATTGCATCATTGACATTTTTTTAAAAAAAAAAGAAAAAAGATAGCAACGCTGGTAAGTAGCAAGATGAGTGCATACTTCCAAGCACAGCGCATGAGTGCTGTTGTCACTGGAGAGCTGCGGTTCACTCGGGGTCAACATTAATTCCAACACTATGAAGCAAACAGTCTAAAAAAAAAACAAGCCTCACAAACTGGGGCTGCATGAGTGGTGCCAGTAGCAAAAAAAACCATTGTCATCTTTTGCAGTCACTTGGTGAGATAATTGTGATATTTGTGCATGAGTGCAGTTGCCACGAGAGAGTTGCGGTTCACTCGGGTCAACATGAATTCCAACACTGTGAAACAAACATAAACTACTCCCTTTTTTCATCTGGACTTACATTTAGCAGCGTCACAGTCTGGGGCTGCACGAGTGCTGCTGGCGCTTGGAAGCTTCCAAATGTGCCAACATGGCTGCATGAGGGCTGTTGTCACGGGAGAGCTGCGGTTCACTCGGGGTCAACATTAATTCCAACACTGCGAAGCAAACAGTCTAAAAAAAACAAGCCTCACAAACTGGGGCTGCACGAGTGCTGCGGGCGCTAGGAAGCTTCCAAAAAAAACCCGTCATCTTTTGCAGTCACTTGGTGAGATAATTGTGACATTTGTGCATGAGTGCTGTTGTCACGAGAGAGTTGCGGTTCACTCGGGTCAACATGAATTCCAACACTGTGAAACAAACATAAACTACTCCCTTTTTTTCATCTTGACTTACATTTAGCAGCGTCACAGTCTGGGGCTGCACGAGTGCTGCGGGCGCGTGGAAGCTTCCAAATGTGCCAACATGGCTGCATGAGTGCTGTTGTCACTGGAGAGCTGCGGTTCACTTGGGGTCAACATTAATTCCAACGCTGCGAAGCAAACAGTCTAAAAAAAAAAACAAGCCTCACAGTCTGGGGCTGCATGAGTGCTGCCAGCGCTAGGAAGCTTCCAAAAAAAAACTCGTCATTTTTTGCAGTCACTTGGTGAGATAATTGTGATATTTGTGCATGAGTGCTGTTGTCACGAGAGAGTTGCGGTTCACTCGGGGTCAACATGAATTCCAACACTGTGAAGCAAACATAAACTACTCCCTTTTTCATCTTGACTTACATCTAGCTGTAGTCGAGCAGCCTCACAGTCTGGGGCTGCACGAGTGCTGCTGGCACTTGGAAGCTTCCAAATGTGCCAACATGGCTGCATGAGTGCTGTTGTCACGGGAGAGCTGCGGTTCACTCAGGGTAAACATGAACTCCAATGTGAAATTTGACACTGTGACGCAAATAAACTACTTCCTTTTTAAATTTTGACTTACATCTAGTAGTAGTCGAGCAGCCTCACAGTCTGGGGCTGCACGAGTGCTGCGGGTGCTGGAAAGCTTCCAATTGTGCCAGTAGCAACAAAACTGGCGAGTTCTTGTTATCTCTTGTAGAGACTTCATGAGATAATTGTGACTCGTATATCGTTAAACATGGCTGCATGAGTGCTGTTGTCACAGGAGAGCTGCGGTTCACTCAGGATCAACATGAATTCCAACACTGTGAAACAAACATAAACTACTTTTTTCATCTTGACTTACATTTAGCAGCGTCACAGTCTGGGGCTGCACGAGTGCTGCTGGCGCTTGGAAGCTTCCAAATGTGCCGACATGGCTGCATGAGTGCTGTTGTCACGGGAGAGCTGCGGTTCACTCGGGGTAAACATGAACTCCAATGTGAACTTTGACACTGTGAAGCAAATAAACTACTTCCTTTTTAAATTTTGACTTACATCTAGCAGTAGTCGAGCAGCCTCACAGTCTGGGGCTGCACGAGTGCTGCGGGCGCTGGGAAGCTTCCAAATGTGCTAATAGCAACAAAACTGGCAACTTTTTGTCATCTCTTGTAGAGACTTGGTGAGATAATTGTGACTCGTATATCGTTAAACATGGCTGCATGAGTGCTGTTGTCACAGGAGAGCTGCGGTTCACTTGGGGTCAACATGAATTCCAACACTGTAAAGCAAACATAAGCTATTATAACCCTAACCCTCTAATCCTAACCAAATAACTCTAAATTAAGTCTTTGTTACTTTGAAGTAGGGCTGCAACAACCAATCGATTACATCGATTATAAAAAATAGTTGGCGATTAATTTAGTCATCGATTTGTTGGATCTATGCTATTTTTATTTGTTTAAAAATATATATATATATATTAAAAAAAAAAATAATCCTTTACTTATAAACCGCAAAATTTACAAACAGCTGAGAAACAATAATCAAAATAAGTATGTTGCCAGTATGCTGTTTTTCAATAAAATACTGGAAAGGGTAGAAATGTAGTTTGTCCCTTTTATCCGATTATTAATCGATTAATCGAAGTAATAATCGTCATATTAATCGATTATCAAATTAGTTGTTAGTTGCAGCTTTACTTAGAATATTTTCTCCTGGTGTCTAAAAAACTCTTGTTTCCTGTTTTGCATTTCCTGGTTTGTTTTTGTTTCCATAGTAACTCATTAGTTTCCACCATTAGTTCTCACACCTGCTGGTTAATTATCACTGCTAGTATTTAAGCCACAGTTGCCAAGTATTCAGTTTGGCAACTTTACATAACTACATACACCCATATTGTTAATCTGCTTCATGCCTTGCCATGCTGTTCGTTTTTGTCCACACCACGTAAGTTCTGTATTCATGCCTCAGTGCAAGTTTTGTTTATTCATGCCACAGTGCAAGGGTTTTTGTTTCATGTTTGTATTTTGTAGCCTAGTATTCGTACCTCCTTGTGAGCGCCCTTTGTTTGCCTTCTTGTAGTTTTGTTAGAATGTACATAAAAATGTACTCACGCTCACGCCTGGCTCGTGCTAATCGTCCTTTGCGTTGGAAAAACAAATATCCCATAGTCCAAGTCGTGACATTAAGTCTTTGTTACTTAGAATATGTTCCCCATACTAAAGTGTTACCAAAAACATATACCGTATTTTTCGGACTAGAAGTCGTTCCGGTGTATAAGTCGCACCCACGGCCAAACTATGAAAAAAAAATCGACTCCATCCATCCATCCATCATCTTCCGCTTATCCGAGGTCAGGTCGCGGGGGCAACAGCCTAAGCAGGGAAACCCAGACTTCCCTCTCCCCAGCCACTTCGTCTAGCTCTTCCCGGGGGATCCCGAGGCGTTCCCAGGCCAGCCGGGAGACATAGTCTTCCCAACGTGTCCTGGGTCTTCCCCGTGGCCTCCTACCGGTTGGACGTGCCCTAAACACCTCCCTAGGGAGGCGTTCGGGTGGCATCCTGACCAGATGCCCGAACCACCTCATCTGGCTCCTCTCGATGTGGAGGAGCAGCGGCTTTACTTTGAGTTCCTCCCGGATGGCAGAGCTTCTCACCCTATCTCTAAGGGAGAGACCCGCCACACGGCGGAGGAAACTCATTTCGGCCGCTTGTAGTGTGAAGTGAAGTGAAGTGAGTTATATTTATATAGCGCTTTTCTCAAGTGACTCAAAGCGCTTTACATAGTGAAACCCAATATCTAAGTTACATTTAAACCAGTGTGGGTGGCACTGGGAGCAGGTGGGTAAAGTGTCTTGCCCAAGGACACAACGGCAGTAACTAGGACGGCACAAGCGGGAATCGAACCTGCAACCCTCAAGTTGCTGACTCGGCCACTCTACCAACCGAGCTAAGCCGCCCGTGATCTTATCCTTTCGGTCATGACCCAAAGCTCATGACCATAGGTGAGGATGGGAACGTAGATCGACCGGTAAATTGAGAGCTTTGCCTTCCGGCTCAGCTCCTTCTTCACCACAACGGACCGGTACAACGTCCGCATTACTGAAGACGCCGCACCGATCCGCCTGTCGATCTCACGATCCACCCTCACTCGTGAACAAGACTCCTAGGTACTTGAACTCCTCCACTTGGGGCAGGGTCTCCTCCCCAACCCGGAGATGGCACTCCACCCTTTTCCGGGCGAGAACCATGGACTCGGACTTGGAGGTGCTGATTGTCATTCCGGTCGCTTCACACTCGGCTGCGAACCGATCCAGCGAGAGCTGAAGATCCCGTTCAGATGAAGCCATCGGGACCACATCATCTGCAAAAAGCAGAGACCTAATCCTGCGGTTACCAAACCGGAACCCCTCAATGCCTTGACTGCGTCTAGAAATTCTGTCCATAAAAGTTATGAACAGAATCGGTGACAAAGGACAGCCTTGGCGGAGTCCAACCCTCACTGGAAACGTGTCCGACTTACTGCCGGCAATGCGGACCAAGCTCTGACACTGATCATACAGGGATCGGACCGCCACAATAAGACAGTCCGGTACCCCATACTCTCTGAGCACTCCCCACAGGACTTCCCGAGGGACACGGTCGAATGCCTTCTCCAAGTCCACAAAGCACATGTAGACTGGTTGGGCAAACTCCCATGCACCCTCAAGAACCCTGCCGAGAGTATAGAGCTGGTCCACAGTTCCACGACCAGGACGAAAACCACACTGTTCCTCCTGAATCCGAGGTTCGACTATCCGACTCGTAGTCCGAAAAATACGGTAACTCTGTCTTGAATTGGAAAAAAACATTTAAATGGTATTTTTCACTATGAAACTGGCGGCGTTCGGTACCTCCAACAAGGTAAAAGGGGAACATTATCAGCAGACCTATGTAAGCGTCAATATATACCTTGATGGGGCAGAAAAAAGTCCATCTATTTTTTTAACCGATTTCCGAACTCTAAATGGGTGAATTTTGGCGAATTAAACGCCTTTCTGTTTATCGCGCTGGAGGCCATGACGTCAGAATGTGACGTCGCCGAGGTAACACACCCGCCATTTTCATTTTTACATTACAAACACCGGGTCTCAGCTCTGTTATTTTCCGTTTTTTGGACAATTTTTTGGAACCTTGGAGACATCATGCCTCGTCGGTGTGTTGTCGGAGGGTGTAACAACACTAACAGGGAGGGATTCAAGTTGCACCACTGGCCCCAAGATGCCAAAGTGTCTGCCGCCAGACCCCCTTTGAATGTGCCAGAGTGTCTCCACATTTTACCGGCGATGCTAATCAGGCATATCAATGGTCACGGCATGCTAATCGATGCTAACATGCTATTTAGGCTAGCTGTATGTACATATTGCATCATTTTGCCTCATTTTTAGCTATATTTGCATCCAGCCTTTCCCTCCACCCACATTTAATGCCAAACAAACACTTACCAATCGATGGATTCAAGTTGCGCCAGTGGTCAAAAGATGCGAAAGTCCCTCGTTTTTTCTGTTCTGTCGTAGCATCGCTACCGACGATAGCAATGCTATGTATGTTTGTGTGTATTTTTACTTCTCTGTGTATGCAACTATATGTTTGTGTATCTTGTGTACGTGTATGTATTTATGTCGGTTTGTGCGTCTTTTTGCATTTTTGTAGTAATGTATGTTTTTGTGTATTATTACTTGTGTGTGTGAGTATTTTTGT